>NW_017673265.1:27508-143261 GCF_001879085.1 Nicotiana attenuata
GAGGCTAGCATAGGCTAATCCCTACCTTCCTATCTGCATGAGGCTAATCCCTGCCTCCCTAATCGCATGAGGCTAATCCTTGCCTCCCTATCCTGCATGAGGCTAATCCTTGCCTCCCTATTTGCATAAGGCTAATCCTTGCCTTCCCATCTGCATGAGGCTAATCCTTGCCTCCGCATTTGCATGAGGCTAATCCCTGCCTCCCCTATCTGCATGAGGCTAATCCCTGCCTCCCTATCTGCATGAGGTTAATCCTTGCCTCCTTATTTGCATGAAGCTAATCCTTGCCTCCATACTTGCGTGAGGCTAATCCTTGCCTCCCCGTTTGCATGAGGCTAATCCTTGCCTCGATACCTGTATGAGGCCAATCCCTGCCTCCACATCTGCATGGGACTTAGCATTGTCCCTCTTTGCACAAATATTGCTCTATTTCTAGTACTATCTATTTGCTTTCCAATCGGGCTATGTTCTGCCCCTCACAAGACTAAGCCTTGCCTTGTTAACATCATATTATTGCATAATCATGGGCTGAAATATTGCCAATATTTCCAAAGGCGTCATAGTCTAAAAGGCATCATCCTCATAGCCGGAAGACACCATGCCATGGCTTGAAGATCCCTCAAATTTGCATATCACTATTCAAGGGCGTCATGGTTCGGAGGCACCATCTTCATGGCCCGAGAACACCATCTCATGGCCTGCGAATCCCTCACTAAACAATTCATGGCCCAGGACATCATGGTCTGAGGACGTCATCCTTAACCGTCCAAAGACAACTTTCATGGTCCAAAAGGGAATCTGCATCATGTTTTAATTTTCGCACAAATACATGTTTGTAGCAATCTTTTTACCTGTAGGTGACCAGCAAGCAACCGCTATCCTAGCAGAAGTGACCTCGCTCCAGTTCCTTCAAACTGCCTCAAACCTTAACCGCTCACCATAACCGTTCTCGCACCTCGTGCCCGTTCTTGCAATGACTTCATCGGTATATTCTGCCAATGAATCCAGAACTGCACATGGCCTGATTCCTGTAAAACCAGGGATATGTAGGCAACTCAAGACCGGAGTCCGGCGTCTATCTTTCAAAACATCCCATTCGGTCAAAATTGGCCATCACTTCTTTACCTGAAAACTCTTTCATTCTTCCCGGGTAAAGAGGGGAAGTTGTTGATACCCAATTTTTTCCTATATATATTTTATACATACATATACTTTCAAAATAGCATATATGCATATATAAGCATGCCTAAGCATTTTTTTTACAATTTTTTTCTATAATTTTAAAGGCTTCAAATTGATTTATTTCTTCCCGTTTTACTCATAAAATTTCCAATAATCATCCCTCAAATTATTTTTGTGGTAATTTAGCCCTCTAAATTCTTTATTTATGCCAAAATATTATTTAAATATTTTTAGTGCATTTTTTTATAATTGCATTTGCATTTTTAAGCTAATTTGCATATATTTGCAATACTAGTCATATTAATGCATAATTACGTTGTTGATGCATAAAATGATCTTTTATATTTTTAAAATGTTAAATAACTATTTTAAACCATTTTAGTACACAATTATTTTTCTTAGAAATCATTTATTATTTTTATAAATGATATAGTGTTTAAAATGGCTATTTAAAATATGGCCTAATTGCATTTCAATTTCAGCCCCAATACCCAGCCCAATTTTGATTAAATTACCCAAGCCCAATACCCGTCTGACCCTAACAAATCTACCCGACCCGGCTCTTGTTAGATCCTGGCCGTTGATCATTTTGATCAACGGTCCAGATCTCCCATTACCTAAAATAAACTAACCTATACTCCCCCAAACCCTAACCATTTCCCACCTTACACCGCCGCCCTAAAATCCTCTCTGCTCTCAAACGCTCTCACCCTAACCCTAATCCCCAATCTCACTGACCCCCATCTATGGCTATCTTCGGCGACCTTTTACCACCTCTCAGGCCTCCAATGGCCTCTCTCATGTCATTCATGCCATCTCTAAGGCCCTCAAGGGACCAGGGCTATGTCGACTTGCATCTAGGGTTCATTTCTCGCCTGTTCCAGGCCATTCCGGTGTGATTTTCAGTGAGATCGTCCTATATTAGCTACGATCTATGGGTTTCTAAACATGTTTCTTCATCTCTGTACATTATGTACTTGTGTTCACACTGACCATTCATGCAAGACTTGTATACTTCTCCTTGAATAAGTGTTGTTTAACTTTTGTTTTGTTAAAATTATGTATCGATTCCTGACTATTGATGCTCTACCTCATTTTTATATGCTAAGCATGCTGCCTCTTTCATGACTTTCGGAACCCTTGATTACTCTGAATCTCTTAACTTCTGGTTTAATTTGAACCCTTTCCATTTAGCGTTTGATTCTTACCCCTTTACTCAATTTGATTGAATTTGCCTGCCTTAATTGTTTTTCCTTGCCTTGTTTGTATTCTGCTGATTATTATTGATTTGTTTCCTTAATTAAAATGTTGTGCATTTACCCTCTAATTACCTACTCTATGCTAAACTTTACTTTATTCTTTTCCTTAAATACTTAGTATGTTTTACCGTTGATTGAACTATCCCTTGATTAAGGGAAGATCTTGCTGATTTACGAATGACTTCCCTGATTTACTACTTAATTGATCTCTTACCTTATTTGTCAAGCTTTAAACTGCTATATAAACCCCTCTCTCACTTTAAGTTCTGGACACACAATGAACACTAGTTCAAAAACTCTCTCTTATACTTAAAGCTTTTTGCTTTTTTCTGTTACTTACTACTTCCATTGAACTAGCCGGCTGTAAGCCAAGGCTAGTTATTGCACTACATTGTTCTATACTTTGTGTCTGCTCTCCTTAACTGGTATGTCCTGATTTAATTACAAGTTCAAAACTCTATGTGTTCTCTTACTGCATTAGTTTACTGATTTCCAGTCTTATTCCTGTCTATCACTTGGCTTTTCGATATGTAACTAGCATGCTTAAATCCTGGTTTCACTTAGCCTATATGAGTTCTACCCGTTCAACTTATGATTAACATGTCTGATGACTTGTCTACTGCTTTCTCTAGCATGTCTCAATCTGACTCTACTCCATGTATGTATGATTGACTGTCTGTCTGTTTGTTTACCCAGTCCTGATAGTAATTTACTTTGCTAGGTTATTTGCTACCCCCTAAGTATTTCTGACTCTATGTTCAACTCTGCCTAGTATAACTATGTTCTCAACTGGTTGTCCTATGTCTGTACTATAGCTGTGTGATTGACTCCTAAGTTCTATAAAGATCTGTGCTTTTGTTGTTACATTAATATGTTCTAGGTGTTCCCCCTACGCTTTCCCTTGGATGAAGTCTATGTGTTCTATGATTTTCTCTCTGATTTTTTTAAAAAGATATTCTTCGTGTTTTCTCAAACTATTTCTACTCTAACTATGTTCTGACTTTTGCAAAGTTCCTTCTAACTACTAAAACCTTCTTTCTATTGTTTACCAAACTCTTTCAAAGTCATCATACACTCTCACATTACTCCTAGAATATTAGGCTCTGCCCCTCTGGCATGTGTACTGCCTTGAGATCTCTCAGAACTCTACCGTGTCAGAGCTGGCCTTTCCACACTGCACCTAAATCAGTTATTGTTTGAGAAAAGGTCTAGGTGTGAGCACTGCCCGAGATCCTTGAGGTCCTTAGGGAACTCTGACACACCTAGACATGATACTGTCTATGGACTTTGGCATTTGAGGCTATTGGAGGCTTGGGAAGTCATTTGGGCCTGCTTCAGGCTCCCTATAGTTAACTTCTTCTTTTTCTTTATTCGTTTATGTAATTTATTCAGCTGGTCTGTAATAATTATTTGTAAACAACATTGGGGTGATTAGTGAAAAGGGCTGGGTAGTTGCATATCTGTTGGGTAGCTCAAGTAGATACTATGCCTATAGGATTGTGTTAATGCATTTGCTATGTTTTGCTTTATTTTCACAATATTAGAAACCATGCCTGTAGGATCTAAATGTCTCTAATAATAGAAATCATGCTTATAGGGTTAAAATTAACTTTACAATTAGATATCATGCCTATAGAGTGTAAAGTGATTGAGTTCAGTTTCTGCTACAGCATATATTTACATTCGTCTCACTATAAATCATGCCTATAAGTTCGAAAATCAGTTCTTAACAATTAGATACTATGCCTATAGGAATTAAAATCAATCTAGTTAATCAAATCAATTTAGTTCATGTTAGTTCGTTCTGAATTGGTTTAATCAACTGTTCGTTTCTTCAAATACGTTTTTCTCAAACGCTGCCTTAATTAATACTGCAAGAAAACATGTCTATAGGATCTCAAGTTGTTCGTTTTAAAACTGTTCACTATTTTACTGCATCAATGAAGATATCATGCTCTTAGGACCTCATTATGCGCTTAGGCAAGCCTCTAGGGCGATTTAAATTCTGCAACTATGAAACTGTGCTTTGTTATTTAAAATTGTCCAGATTTAACAAGTCTAAATCAGTAGGCAAGCTAACTAGGATTTTTACACTTCGTCCTAATTCAATACTGTATAATCTCTGCTCACCTAGATATCATGTTCTAGGATTTTCTCTTAAATCCTGACTGTTGTTTGAAGACGTGCATTTACTTGTTATATTTGTGGAGGTAACTGTGAGCCTGTAATTTGTTCCCTTTAAATGCAGTCCTAATTGTTCTTGATTGACGCCTAGACTTTTATCCTTTAAAACCATAGGAAGGTCTAGAACTGTCCAAAGTAGAGGCCCTAAAATACCTCCAGGGCCACGAGGAACGGACGGGTAGTGCACGCATTGGACATTTTCAAGGTTGCTAAAGCGCTTTAGGCTATGACCAAGGGGAGGGAATTGGGTAGTAGGGATATGATGACTACGCGCTAATGTCACGTGTATCCCCTCATTGAGGAGTGTTTACCGGGCATTATGTGGGGTGATCCTGTAGGTTAACCAACCTAGGACCCCTCTTTCTCAATTCCCGATTTTTAAACTTTAACTTTTCCTATACATGCAATTTGTTAAAATCTTTTCTTGTCTCATTACTTGAGCCACTCAATGTCCAAAATATGCGTTTATTTGCAAGAACGTGTTTAAACTGTGTAGTTGTTAAAGGACTAATTCATAAGTATAAATTCGGTCGGGACTGATAACTAGGGATTATGATGCATTTTACACTCCTTCTTACTTGAGTTTTGATTAGAAATGTGTACAAAATAGTCCCAAAGGCTTAAGTGTTGTACTTGATTGCAGGGTTTGATCAGCAAGGTGACAATTCGTCAAAACCAGCTCAAAAAGGAGTGAAACATTCACAAGAACCAAGAACAAGTCCAAGCTCAGCAAAACAGGACCAATGCGGCCGCACTCCATTCTGTGCGGTCCGCAAAGGAGAGATTCAGAGAATGCTCAATTTCAGGCAGCCAAGTGATGCGGCCGCACTCCATTCTGTACGGTCCGCGTTGACTTTATTGCGGCCGCACTCGATTCTGTGCGGTCCGCAAAGCTAAACTTCAGAGAGCTGTCACGTTGGAGGATTGATGCCAATGCGGTCCGCGTTACATTTTTTGCGGACCGCAACAGGAGCCACCGCGACCGCGGTGCATTTTGTGCGGTCCGCGGTGGCCATGTTCAGAGAGCAGGATTTTTTAGCTAAGAGACTTAGTGCGGCCGCACTCGATTTTGGGCAGTCCGCACTAGCCCCGCAAGGGTATTTTTGTCCAGCATTTTCGGCCTAGTATAAATAGTTTCTTTTCCCATTTTTAGGTCATGAGTTAGATTCTACAGCTGAGCTGCACTCGTGAATAGTGTTCTTTTGCCATTTGGAGTAATTTTACAAGAGTCTTACCATTGAATCTTCAAGTTTTAATTAGTAATTTAATATTATGGGTTTATCTTCATCTATTTCTTTGTTTTCCTCCATTATCATGAGTACCTAGACCCATTAGCTAGGGTTGTGGCTCAACCCTAGTGCGGATAATTGATGGGTCTTGTGTTTTAAGGTTTGAATGTCTATGGGTGTTTGATATTTGGACTAATTTATGGTTTTATTGTTGAATTAGTGGTTCTAGTTTATGCTTAGTTGACTTGGGTTCTTCTTGAGAAAGAGAGCCTAAGTCTATAAAATTAGTCCAACAAGGAATTGGGGCGTACTGAAGAGAATTGATAGCCCCAATTAAAGGGTTAAACCGAGAGATCGTAATACCCGACTTGAACCTAGATTGCTTGCACAAATGATCATACCCAATTGATCTTGAGAAAGTCAATTAGGGCAAAATCACTCGAACTACCGAGAGGTATAGAGTTAGTAGAATCGTGCAATGGTTATATCGTAATCCCCAAATATGACAACCTAGCCTTAGACACGAGAACCCGTCAAGTATCCACCTAGGTGAAAATCACTTCCCTAGTGCCTTTTAACTAATTAGACAATCTTCAATAGTCTCCCCTTAGCTTAACTTAGCTTAATTTAGCATCTTAGTAGTATAAATTTAGAAGTAATATCAAAACTAATAATGTTTAGAAGTGCAATTAGGAACAATTACACAACTCTAACTTAGATAGAAACTCAGTTCCAATCTCTAGCTCCCTGTTGAAATCGAACCCGACCTTCTAGGGTTGGCTTCGATCACTTGTTGGCGCCGTTGCCGGGGAGCTAATGGTCTTGATTATCTATCTAAGTAGTTTTCTGAATTGTTCTTTTTTCCTTCTGTGTTACTAATTTGTGTGTGTCACAACTACAGGTGCAAAATGGCAGCAAACAACAATGACCCTCTTGGCAATGTGGTTGCAGGGGAGGAGGTAGATGATATTGGAGATGATGAGGTGCCTCTTGTACCTCAAAGACAACGTAGAGGCCGCCAGGCAAATGCAAATGAAAATATTCCAGACCCTCCTCCGCCACATCCAAGAGTGGCCCCTCGAGTTCTTCCCAACCAAGGCTATGCTAGTGCAATTGTCCCGCCTCGGATCCGGGCGGGCAATTTTCAAATTACGAATGTGATGCTGACATTGTTGGAGCAGCGAGGGTATTTCACGGGTGCTCCCTCTCAGAATGCTTACAAACATCTCAAGGGCTTCATGGATACCTGTTGGGGGAGCAAGCAAACCAATGTGTCCGAGGATGAACTTCGATTGAGACTCTTCCCATTTTCACTTAGAGGGAAGGCATTGGATTGGCTTGAGAGACTTCCCAACCATTCCATCACTACTTGGGTATGAGTTGGCGGATAAGTTCATTGCCAATTTTTCTCACTGAGGCACATGGCAGCATTAAGGGACGAGATCTTAGCTTTCAAGCAGGAGCCCACCGAACCATTACACCAGATTTGGGAGAGATATAGAACCATGGTGAAAGAATTCCCCAACAATGATATGACAGAGGCAATGATACAACAAACCTTCTACTGGGGCATCAACAAAACGAATCAATGCATAGTGAATCAACTGGCTGGGGGTAATTTCATGAAACTGCCTTATGATGAAGCTTGTGCTATTCTTGACGAGATGGCTGACACATCCTCCGCTTGGCAAAGTAGAGCCAATGTGCCACAGGGTGACCCCACGGTCACTCACTTGCACGAAGAACTACATGACCATGGGCAGGCTATAGCAGAACTTACAACAACAATGAACCAATTAGCAAAGGCACAGTTGCAACAAGTTCAAAATCCTCACCAAGTAAATGCCATGGAGGGTGTCAACATGCTAGTGAACAATAGAAGACAAAGAGGTCAACAGAACCAAGGGAGTTCGGATCAATTTGACAATGATTGTGGTGGATTCCAAGATGATGGTTATGATGGGCAGAATGAAGAGGTACAATATGTGAATAATTATCAAGTCCAAAGAGGCAATTCTTCTAACCAACAGCAACAAATGGAGATCCCAGGGCAATTGGGGTAACCAACAACAAGGCAACAACAATTGGAATAATCAACAACAAGGGAACAACAATTGGGGAAACAATAATCAAAATCCAAATTGGGGCAATCAAATCAACAATCGGAGCAATCAGGTAAACTGGGGAAACAACAACAATTGGGGTGGAAACAACAACCAGGGTGGATGGAACAACAACCAGGGAAATCAGGGGCAAGGCTTTCAAAGGCCCCCAATGTACCAACAACCGAGCAACCCACCGCCTTTTCCATCCCAGGGTCCTAGTTCTTCCAACAATGAAATGGGGAGAATTGAAATGATGTTTGAACAGATGATGAGAAAGAATGCTGACTCTGATACGCAATTGGCTTCTCACAACACTTCAATCGGAAATTTGGAGGTTCAGCTAGGCCAAATCTCACAGTCTTTGAATACTCGCTCTAAGGGGGCTCTACCGAGTGATACAGTAATTAACCCAAAGGGTGGGAACAACCATGTTATGGCGGTAACTACAAGGAGTGGACGAGGCGGTGATGTGAATGCCTCCAAACAAAAGCAAATTTTGAGTGATGAAGTTGAGTTGCAAGAAGATGAAGTTCCTTTGGTGGTTGAGAATGTGATTGATGAAAATGTGAATGAAGATGTGAGGATTGATATTCAATATGCCGAGGTGGAAACACAGAGTGACGTGAACCCATCTAGGGAACACGTAATAGACATGTCAGAGCCGGTTGTGCCAAAAGCCAAGGCACCCTTGCCTAGGCCACCTCCACCTTATCCCTAGAGGCTAGCAAAGCAGAAAAATGAGAATCAATTCAAAAAGTTCATTGACATGATGAAGAGCTTATCCATTATGTGCCTTTGGTGGAGGCTTTGGAGCAAATGCCTGGCTATGCTAAATTCATGAAAGATTTGGTGACAAAGAAAAGATCCATGGACTGTGAAACTATCAAGATGACCCACCAAGTTAGTGCTATAGTACATTCAATGGCCCCGAAGTTGGAGGATCCCGGTGCTTTCACCATTCCTTGCACTATTGGGAGTGCAGACTTTGCCAAAGCTCTATGTGATTTGGGGCGAGTATCAACTTGATGCCCTACTCAGTTTTCAAGACCTTGGGTATTGGTAAACCGAGGCCGACTTCCATGAGGTTGCAAATAGTAGATAGATCGATGAAGAGGCCTTTGGGTATAATAGATGATGTTCTCGTCCGGGTGGACAAATTTATCTTGCCAGCTGATTTTGTGATCTTGGATTGTGAGGTAGATTATGAAGTTCCAATCATATTGGGGAGACCTTTCCTTGCTACGGGGAAGGCCTTAGTTGATGTGGAAGCAGGGGAACTCACTTTCCGGGTGGGTGATGAAAAAGTGGTCTTTCATGTGTGCAAGTCAATGAAGCAGCCCAATTGTACAGAAGTGTGCTCATTTGTGGATCTTGTGACGGCTGTGATAATTGATGATACTAGTGCAATGATCGATGTGGAGGACCCTTTGGAGGCCGTATTGTTGAATCTTGATGTCAATGATGATGAGGGCCGAGTGGAGTGCGTGAATGCTTTACATGGAATGGGCTCTTATTCTTATGAGCCTAGGAAACTCTCTTTGGATCTTGAAAATAGAAAGACTCCTCCAACAAAGACTTCAATTGAGGAGCCTCCGGTATTGGAGTTGAAGCCATTGCCTCCACACCTCAGGTATGAATTCTTAGGCCCTAGTTCAACTTTGCCAGTTATTCTTTCCTCTTGTCTTACAAACATGCAGGTTGATGCCACATTGGCGGTGCTCAAAAAGCGGAAGAAGGCAATTGGATGGACTTTAGCTGATATTCGGGGAATAAGTCCTGCATTCTGTATGCATAAGATTATTCTTGAAAATGATGCAAAACCCTCCTTGGAACATCAAAGGAGGTTGAACGAGGCAATGCAAGAAGTTGTGAAAAAGGAGGTGATCAAGTGGTTAGATGCCGGGGTTGTGTACCCTATCTCTGACAGCTCGTGGACTTCGTCGGTTCAGTGTGTGCCGAAGAAGGGTGGTATGACCGTGATGACCAATTCTAACAATGAACTAATTCCAACCCGGACAGTTACCGGATGGAGGGTGTGCATGGACTACCGCAAGCTGAACAAGGTGACCCGCAAGGATCACTTCCCATTGCCTTTCCTTGACCAGATGCTTGATCGTCTTGCTGGGCGTGCCTTCTATTGTTTCTTGGATGGATATTCTTGGTACAACCAAATCTTGATTGCTCCAGAGGATCAGGAGAAGACCACATTTACTTGTCCATATGGCACCTTTGCCTTTTCTCGGATGCCTTTTGGGTTGTGTAATGCACCGGCAACATTCCAACGGTGTATGATGGCCATTTTCACCGATATGGTGGAAGATATTTTGGAGGTGTTCATGGACGACTTCAGTGTTGTGGGTGATTCATTTTATGAATGTTTGAAAAATCTGGATAGAGTGTTAGCCCATTGTGAAGACACCAATCTTGTGCTCAATTGGGAAAAATGTCACTTCATGGTTGAGGAAGGCATAGTGTTGGGTCATAAAATTTTAAAGCATGGCATAGAGGTGGACAAGGCCAAAATAGAGGTGATTTCAAGGCTTCCTCCCCCACTTCTGTCAAGGGGGTTAGAGGTTTTCTTGGGCATGCGGGGTTCTACCGGAGATTTATCAAGGACTTTTCGAAGGTAGTGAATCCTTTGTGCAAGCTACTAGAAACGGATGCCAAGTTCGTGTTCGATGAGGGATGTATGCAAGCATTTGAACTTCTCAAGCATAAGTTGACTACCACCCCTATCATTACCGCACCCAATTGAAGCTTGCCTTTCGAGCTCATGTGCGACGCGAGTGATATTGCGGTTGGGGCAGTTTTGGGTCAAAGAGTGAACAAAATGTTTCATCCGGTGTACTACGCGAGCAAGACAATGAATGAGGCTCAAAGGAACTACACGGTAAATGAGAAAGAGTTGTTGGCTATTGTGTTCGCAATGGAAAAATTTCGGCCATATCTCATGGGAGCCAAGGTCATAGTGCACACCGATCATGCAGCTCTTAGGTATTTGATGACGAAGAAAGACTCCAAAGTTAGGCTGATGCAATGGGTCTTGTTACTTCAAGAGTTTGATTTGGAAATTATGGACCGGAAAGGTAGTGAAAACCAAGTGGCGGACCACTTGTCCCGCTTGGAGGAGGAATGGAGGCCATGTGATGGCCTAGAGATCAATGATGCATTTCCCGATGAGTAGCTACTTTCTGTGTCAATGAGTGATATGCCATGATTTGCGGATGTTGCTAATTACCTTGTGACTGGTATAATCCCGTGTGATCTCTCTTCTAACCAAAGGAAGAAGCTCAACCGGGATAGTTTGGATTTCTATTGGGATGAGCCGTACTTATTCAAGATTTGCACCGACGGAGTGATCCGGAGGTGTGTCCCTGAGGAGGAGCAGTTGAGTATCTTAGAGGCTTGTCATTCCTCTCCCTATGGTGGCCATCATGGTGGGGCGAGGACAGCTTCAAAGGTTCTGAGTTGTGGGTTTTACTGGCCAACTTTGTATAAAGATGCAAGTGATCTTGTGAAGAGGTGTGACGAATGTCAAAGAGCGGGTGGTATTTCAAAGAAAGATGAGATGCCTCTCAACACCATTCTAGAAGTGGATATTTTTTATGTATGGTGTATTGATTTCATGGGCCCATTTTTAAGCTCGTGCGGGAACACCTACATTCTAGTGGCGGTTGACTATGTTTCAAAATGGGTCGAAGTCGTGGCTTTGCCCAACAATGAAGCTCGAAGTGTGGTTGCGTTTCTCAAAAAGAGCATTTTTACAAGGTATGGCACTTCTCGTGCAATCATAAGTGATGGGGGGTCGCACTTTTGCAATAGAGCTTTTGACACCTTGCTTGCAAAGTATGGTGTCAACCATAAAGTTTCTACTCCTTATCATCCTCAGGCGAGTGTCCAAGTGGAAGTCTCAAACAGGGAAATCAAGAGTATTCTGTCTAAAACGGTCAATGCAAATAGGACCGATTGGTCTAAGAAGTTGGATGATGCTCTATGGGCTTACAGGACTACTTACAAGACTCCAATTGGTATGTCTCCGTACCGGTTGGTGTTTGGGAAAGCTTTCCATCTACCGGTTGAGTTAGAGCACAAGGCCATGTGGGCTTTGAGGAAATTGAACCTTGAATGGGATGTGGCAGCAAATCTTCATGTGGAGCAGCTTAATGAACTTGATGAATTCCGATTCCATGCCTACTCCAGTTCATCCTTGTACAAGGACAAGATGAAGTAACTTCATGATAAATATGCTCGTGGCAAGGAGTTCAAAGTGAGTGATTTGGTTCTCTTGTTCAACTCTCGGTTACGTTTGTTTCCCGGAAAGCTGAAATCAAAATGGAGTGGACCTTTTGAAGTGGTGTTTGTGACTCCGTTTGGTGCACTTGATTTGAAGAACAAAAATGGGGAGGTTTTCAGAGTCAATGGGCACAGGGTCAAGCACTACCTGAGAAAAATTGATGACAGCCACGTGGTGGCACTTCTTCATCTAAAATGATTTGATAGTAACATACGTTGTGCCGTGACGTTAAATCAGGCGCTTCTTGGGAGGCAACCCATGTGTTTTTCTTTTCATTCTTCTTTGATTTTCATTGTAGTATAGGATTTATTTTTGGACCGACTGGTTGTGAGATGCTACAGGATTGTGTTGATGCAGTGCAGGACAAAGTGGAAAAGAATTGATCAAGTCTCTGAAGTATGCTGTGGGGACCGCACTACATTTTGTGTGGCCGCAAAGAACTTAGTGCGGGGGCACAAAATCAGTGCGGACCGCACTGATGGTTGATGATGAAAACCAACTCTCTGAAGTTTGCCACCGTGGCCGCATTATATTTTGTGCGGTCCGTGGTGGACCATTGCGGCCGCATTACATTTTGTGCGGTCCGCAGTGGTTACCTTCTCAAACTTGCATGATCTTGTGTAATGCGGACCGCAATACCATTTTGTGCGGTCTGTGGTGGGTAAGTCAGTTGGGGCCCAGGACCTTTTTCTATAAATAGGACATGTGGCCCTCCATTTGAACTTTTCGATCTCTGTACTCTCAAAGACCTAAAAATAATTGTTCATCACTAAAATTTCACGAACTCATCTGCTTAGTCTCGATTAATCATCAGTGCATCTCATTTCTGGTAACTTCAATTCCTTCTTAATTGTTTAATTTTGTTATTTACTTTTGATTTTTATTGTTCTTCCCATTTTTCTTTCAATTTGTAGCTTAGGTTAGTTAACCCTGTTTTAATTAGGCATAATTAGATAAATCACTAAAGCAACACCTAGGGAATCATTATTAGGTAAAAATTTGGACAAAAAAATGGACAAAACATTGAACCCTAGGTTGGTGTTGATGTTGGGCACTCAGTGCGGACCGCGGTGCTTTTTGTGAGGTCCACGGTGCTTCTGTGCGGTCCGCAATGCCATTTAGTGCGGACCGCAGTAAAATAGCATCTGAAAGTGGAACTTGAGGACTGCAGCCGCATTGCATTTTGTGCGGTCTGCAGTACCTCAATGCGGACCGCATTACATTTTGTGCGGTCCGCGGTGTACAGATTCAGAGAGTGGGTAGTATGAACCCCACCTCTGTGCCGACCGCAATGGATTTTGTGTGTTCCGCAGTGGCCTCTTTGCGACCGCACTGCATTTTGTGCGGTCCGCATTCTACAACTTTTCACTGTCTGCAACTATTTTCCTGCAACACTGAATTACATTGATCATATTGATACTAACAAAGCAGAACTGAATGTGTTTGCAGACAATGGTGAGATCAAGAGGCAAAGGTGATAAACAACTAGGACGAGGAGAGTCCTCTCGGGGGAGGGGACGTGGAAAGATAAAACCGATCCACCAAGTTCGGGAAGCAATAAAAGCAACAAGAAAGGCGATCCGGGCCGCTGATAGAGCTGCTTCCCACTCATCGGGAAGTGAGTATAAGCCTTCCCGGGAGTTGTCTGACTCTGACTCTGTCCCAGAGTTTATAGATGACTTCTTGGACAGGTTTAGGCTGACAGATGAACCTACTCCTCAAGGCTCCCCCACTGCCCGAGCACCAGCGTATTTCTGAGTCGTTTGAGGGCTCAGCCGCTGGCAGTGCTAAGGAATATTCCACATCTCCCACAGCTTCACTATCCGAAGAGAGCCCTGTAGCAGAAATAGGGGATGAAGTAGAAGGGGGTGAGCCTCAGGTGGGAGGAGTAGAGAGAACTAGAAATCTGGAGGCATGGCAGGACCGGTTTGTGAGTGAGGTTGCCTATCACAAGTTCGGAGAGTGGTGGCCCGAGAGGAAGCTAATACCTGAACGAATTTTCATCGATAGAGACCTCTTGCCTCGCAACCCCAATATGAGAAGACAGTTTAGAGAGAGAGTGGGCTGGGAGTACTTCTTAAGCAACTGTGAGGATGCAAATGAGCACCTGGTCAAGGAGTTCTACACCAATGTTTCCCACATCAAAAAGGGCACCAAAGTGACCAAGGTGCGGAATTTAAAAGTACTATTTGATGGAAAATCAATAAATGACTACTTAGGCTTCAATGAGGAGGAGGAATCATTATATTTGGAGAAGATGGCATTGGGTGAGGAAGCTCGTCCTTGGTTGGCACAGTACTTGGCAATCCCAGGTACCACCCCCGATTGGTTGAATGCGGGAGTGAAGATCTTAAGGAGAAGTTTGAATTTCGAGGCTAAGGGGTGGAGACATTCGTGTGCAGCAGACTAGACCCCACTACCCACGACAACTCACTCCCTCTTCGTCGGGCTATATTGGTAGCATCTATCATGGCGGGGTACCCGATTAACGTCGGGAATGTGATGTCTCGGGTGATTACCCGGGTGGTGAACGAAGGTGATAGAAACTATCCGTTCCCCATCTTCTTGACCATGTACCTGAAGGACTTAGATGTAGAGAAGCGGAAATTTGATGTGAAAGTCAAAGCAAAAGCACCGTTCTCATGGTACAGCATGCAGGGTGATGACAACCCTAAAGGCAAGAACTACAAGGAAAAGCCACTGCTTCAACTGGCCAGTCTGAAGAGCCAGTAGTGGTAGTGGCTCCTACTCAGCCTCCTTCCACCTCAGCAGACATGCCCCCAGGTCCATCCACTTCTACAGCTCCAGACATACCTTCCAGCTCTGCCTACCCATTAACTTCCCACCGTCTGAGCCAGGCCCTCGTCAGCATCAACAACTGGATGCAGATAGCTTCTTCTAAGTTGTCTGTACTATCTACTACGGTGGCAGCCCAGTCAGCACCTCCCCCTCCACAGGTCCCACAGTCTATTGAGGACACTCTCAAGGAGCTTCTGGATAACCAGAAGAAGCTCCTAGAGAACCAGAAATTGATCACAGAGGCCATTGATTCATATGGAAAAGCACTCAAGGAGCTTGCAAAGGAGGCAAAGAAAATGAGGAAGACTCGGGCTTCAAAGGAGCCGGTGAAGAAGCTCAGGGTAGAGGTTGACAGGCTGAAGGAGGATCAGCTACCTTTAGATTTGTTATTACATGACTCAGCACCAGCAGCCCATCCCCAGCCAGAGCAGGAGTTAGAGAGGCCTCCCAAGAGGAGGAGGGTGATTCCCCGTTCAGATGACGCAGTCATACAGTTGGAGGACCCACAGGGAGATTCCTCCAGCCAGCCCAGAGTCAGCCCAGGACTCAGTCCAGGCCAAGGCACAGGTCCCAGCAGAGCCACAGGCCACAGGAAGCCAGTTACAGGTTCCCGAGCAGACAGAGGACCCAGGGACCCAGACTCAGGATCCTATGCAGACGGAGGACCCATAGGGAGTTTCTTTTTCCTCTCTTCTCTCTTTTTGTGCTTATTTTGGTTAGTTGGCGTTGAGGACAATGCCAGCTTTCATTTGAGGGGGTAGCCCTATTTGGATTTGGATGACTGTACATATGATAATATTCTATGATTTTTTTATCTTTGGTATGTATATAACTTTAGCATTTCATTGCACTTTTCGTACTTTTTACTTTGAGTCTGTATATAAAGTTACCTTCTTATGTATATATTCATTCTCCCTATTGTATATTCGCCTAAATCCCCTCTTGTACATATTCATTTCACTTTACGCATTTTTCATTTCTTAGCTTCTTATTTTATGTTCGTAGCTTCTTGTTTTGAGTTTCTGCAATAAGCCTTTGGTTTTCTTAATGCCACGGTTCTTTCCAAAGGTAGAATTTCTGTGAACCGGGTGGCTCTTCCCGATGATGAATGGCATGACAACCTTCTTAAGGGTTTGAGTCTGTTTTTCTTTTTGCTGTTTAGTAGTTAGTTGGTAAGGGTGCCTCAAGCAAAGCTTCACTTGGGCCTAACACATTTGTCTTTGATCCCATGGTCAAAAACAAATCGTTGTGTGTAGGTTGGTGAAAGTTGTGACCTTGAGACTCTTGTGTTGGCCGATAATCATCAAGTGGTTTTTCGGGACCATTGTGTGCTCAAATCTTATCTAAGGTTGTTATGGGCCCCCGACTCCGTGTCTTTAGCAATCCCAAAGCTTGTGAGGTGAGAATTTGAATTGTAAGTCCAAGTCCCGAGCCATTGGTCTAGAACTTGACCTGAATGTTTGTCTAGGCAAAATCCTAAGTGGTATTTGACTTGAGACGTGATTATAGGCTCTCCTTGATCCGAATGATATCTTGAACACTTCCATAGCCTACCAATAATAAAATCCCTAGTCAGCCCTTTTGAGCCTTAGACCTTTTTCTTTCAAGAACCACGCTACAAGCCTTTACCCGTTCTAAAGATACCCTCTCTTGGCACCCAATCTTTCCTTAGCACATGGAAAAAGTATAAGTTTGGGGGGAGAGACGAGGACCGAAACAAAGTGGTAAAAGGTACAAAATGAAAAAAAGGGCAGGCGATGAAAAAGAAGAAAATCAAAAAGACAAAAAGAATGTTCAATGTAGAAAAGAATGAAGGGATTCAATAAAAGCAAAGAATGAAAGGTGTGGAAAGTTTAGAAAGGAGAAAAGATTTGAAATGTACAAGAAAGAGTGACAGTGTGTCTCTCTAACCCCTTAGAAAGAAGTGAAATGACTTAAAAAGTCAATTGAATGTGTGCCAAAATGAAGCAAAAGAAGTGCTAAAGGGAAGATGGAACCTACTTAGACCAAACATTTCCTACCCTACACCAAAAGCCTTCACTATGTCTCCACAAAAAGCCCTATATGATCTTGAGTTGAATGAAGCTTACATTAGTGGTGACTCACATAAGGGGCAAGCATATGGTACCTAGTGCCGGACTTTTGACTTTTCCTTGAGAGAGATGAGTGTATTTCCATTAACCTTGTTCTGAGTGATACTGTCCTAAAGGTGAGGTTTGCTAAGGGTGAGTCGAGGATGTGTGAGTTTGGGTTCCACAATGACCGAAGTAATAGAAAGAGTTCCTTTGATATGTTGAGTCAACTCTTGATGCTCTTGTGTCGCACTAGATCCATGGTGTTTAAAAGAGTGGATGTTGTTAATGATTCATTTGAATTAAGGGCAATTGTTAGTCCCAATTGATGCTAGTTGAGGTCACTTTAGGTCAGCCGAATTTTCTTGGATTTACCCTTAAGGGGTGGGTCTTATTTTGTTTGCTTGAGGACAAGCAAAAGCTTAAGTTTGGGGGAGTTGATAACTAGGATTATGATGCATTTTACACTCCTTCTTACTTGAGTTTTGATTAGAAATGTGTACAAAATAGTCCCAAAGGTTTACGTGTTTTACTTGATTGCAGGGTTTGATCAACAAGGTGACAATTCGTCAAAACCAGCTCAAAAAGGAGTGAAACATGCACAAGTACCAAGAACAAGTCCAAGCTCAGCAAAACAGGACCAATGCGGCCGTACTCCATTCTGTGCGGTCCGCAAAGGAGAGATTTAGAGAATGCTCAATTTCAGGCAGCCAAGTGATGGGGCCGCACTCCATTCTGTGCGGTCCGCATTGACTTTATTGCGGCCGCACTCGATTCTGTGCGGTCCACAAAGCTAAACTTCAGAGAGCTGTCAAGTTGGAGGATTGATGCCAATGCGGTCCGCGTTACATTTTGTGCGGACCGCAACAGGATCCACCGCGGCCGCGGTGCATTTATGCGGTCCGCGGTGGCCATGTTCAGAGAGCAGGATTTTTTAGCTAAGAGCCTTAGTGCAACCGCACTCGATTTTGTGCGGTCCGCACTAGCCCCACAGGTGTATTTTTGTCCAGCATTTTTGGCCTAGTATAAATAGTTTCTTTTCCCATTTTTAGGTCATGAGTTAGATTCTACAGCTGAGCTGCACTCGTGAATAGTGTTCTTTTGCCATTTGGAGTAATTTTACAAGAGTTTTACCATTGAATCTTCAAGTTTTAATTAGTAATTTAATATTATGGGTTTATCTTCATCTATTTCTTTGTTTTCCTCTATTATCATGGGTAGCTAGACCCATCAGCTAGGGTTGTGGCTCAACCCTAGTGTGGGTAATTGATGGGTCTTGTATTTTAAGGTTTGAATGTCTATCGGTGTTTGATATTTGGACTAATTTATGATTCTATTGTTGAATTAGTGGTTGCAAATACTTGTTTATGCTTAGTTGACTTGGGTTCTTCTTGAGAAAGAGAGCCTAAGTCTATAAAATTAGTCCAACAAGGAATTGGGGTGTACTCAAGAGAACTGATAGCCCCAATTAAAGAAATAAACCGAGAGATCGTAATACCCGACTTGAACCTAGATTGCTTGCACAAATGATCATACCCAATTGATCTTGAGAAAATCAATTAGGGCAAAATCACTCGAACTACCGAGAGGTATAGAGTGAGTAGAATCGTGCAATGGTTATATCGTAATCCCCAAATATGACAACCTAGCCTTAGACACGAGAACCCGTCAAGTATCCACCTAGGTGAAAGTCACTCCCCTAGTGCCTTTTAACTAATTAGACAATCTTCAATAGTCTCCTCTTAGCTTAACTTAGCTTAATTTAGCATCTTAGTAGTATGAATTTAGAAGTAATATCAAAACTAAAAATGTTTAGAAGTGCAATTAGGAACAATTACGCAACTCTAACTTAGATAGAAACTCAGTTCCAATCTCTAGCTCCCTGTGAAAATCGATCCCGACCTTCTCGAGTAAAAGCTGCTTCGACCGCTCTTACTACTTTATAGTAGTACAGGGTTGGCTTCGATCAGGGACCCACCGTTGTGGACCAAGAGGGGTGCCTAACACCTTCCCCTGAAGGTTATATCGAGCCCTTACCCTAATCTCTGGTAATGCAAACTAGTTTCATGAGTTAATTACTCCAGGTGCCCTAACGCACCATAATCCGTTAGGTGGTGACTCTTCAAAAATCCAAATTCCCAAAAGGAAAAGAGTTATTACCCCCATAAAATATCGAAACCCGGACTTCTCCCCGCGAGGAGGGAAAAAAGGGGGCGCGACACTTAATGTTGAAATTCATCTTGATGCGATGGGTCTGGCAGACACCATCAAGGACAAAAATCAAGCATCAAACCAAGACTGTGCCAAAGCAATGATATTCCTACGCCATCACCTTAATGGAGGCTTGAAAATGGAATATCTCACTGCTAGAGATCCAATCATACTGTGGAATAATTTGAAAGATAGATATGATCACCTGAAGATGGTCGTTCTTCCACAGGCACGTTATGATTGGACTCATCTAAGGCTACAAGATTTTTAATCTATTAGTGAGTATAATTCTGCTATGTTCAGAATTATTTCCCAGTTGAAATTATGTGGTGATAATATTACTGATCATGATATGTTGGGAAAAAAATTCACCACTTTTCATGCCTCGAATATGCTCCTACAGCAGCAATATCGAGAGATAGGATTCAAAAAATATTCTGAACTTATCTCACATCTTCTTATAGCCGAGCAACATAATGGGCTATTAATGAAAACCCATGAAAGCCGACCTACTAGTTCTTATCCATTCCCTGAAGTGAATGAGACGAACTTCCACCAAGCTAAGTGTGGAAGAGGTCGTGGCCCCAGTTGTGGTCATGGCCGTGGTCGGGGAAGAAACTCTAATCATGGTAATAATAATGCACCAAAGAACCCTCCTCACCACCATCAGTGAAAAAGAAAGGAACAAAAGCATGAAGCGGTGCAAGTAACAAATGCAGAAAATGCGTACTATAGATGTGGAGGAAAAGGGCACTGGTCACGTACTTGTCGTACGCCAAAGCACCTGGTTGAGCTTTATCAAGCCTCCCAAAAGAAGACAGAGAAAATTGTTGAAGAAAATTTTATTTCTGAAGATAATTTAGACTTCATGCATTTGGATGTAGCTGATTACTTTGCACTCCCGAAAGGAGAAATAAGTCATGTGATCGGTGCTGAATCTGTAGAAATATAAATATTTTAATTTTTGATGTTTGTAATACATAGTATGGTATGTTATTGTTGTACATAAATAAAAGTTGTGCTTTGGTAATGATGTTTATCATATTTATTTTGTTTATGTCTTTTTGAAGAATATCGATAATCCTCAAATTATGTTTGGATCAAAGACCAATCATGAAGATATTTGTGTAATTGATAGTGGAACAATTCATGCCATATTCAAAGATCAGAAATATTTTCTTATTTGCATAAGGAAAAAAGCAAATATTTTTACAATTTCTGGTAATATAAGTTTGATAGAAGGCTCCGGAAGAGGCACTATATTTCTGTCTAAGGGAACAAAACTTATTATAGACAATGCATTATTCTCCTCAAAGTCCCGAAGAAACTTGTTGAGTTTTATAGATATCCGCCGAAATGGGTATTATGTTGAGACGCTAGATGAAATGAATATGGAATATCTTTATATTACAAAGATTGTTTTTGGCCAGAAATGCATTGTAGTAAAGTTACCAACTTTATCTTCTGGCTTATACTATTCAAAGATTAGTACAGTTGAAGCACACTCTATCGTAAATCAGAAGTTTACTGATTCAAATACTTTTGTGCTTTGGCATTGCCGTTGGGCCATCTTGAATCAATAATGATGAGATGAATTACTGGATGTGTTGTATTTGTGCCAGTAGCACCACCACAGCGCAGTAAGATGGGCCCCCAGAGAAGGTTAGGAATATATGTTGGGTTTGAATCACCATCTATAATTTGCTATCTTGAACCATTGACAAGAGACTGATTTACTGCTCGATTTGCAGATTGTCGGTTTGATGAAACTAATTTCCCACAATTAGGGGGAGAGAAAAAGGAAATCAAAAGAGAAATTGTGTGGAAAGTTTCATCATTATCTCATTCTGATCCACGTGCCCTTATATGTAATCAGGAGGTCCAGAAGATCATCCATTTACAAAATATAGCAAATCAAATGCCAGACGCATTTACTGATTTGAAAGGAATAACTAAGTCACATATCCCTGCAGAGAATGTGCCTATCCGAATTGATGTCCCAGCAAGACCATCTACTATCATGAGAGCTAGTGAACCTAAAGCACGCCTGAAGCGTAGTAGGCCTTTGGGTTCTAAGGATCAAAATCCTCGAAAAAGAAAATCGAAAAATTAGCAAAACGATACTATGAAGGGATCTCCTGAAGAGACCCAAGATCTGATCAGTTCTGAGTTCCTGAAAAAATCAATGAACGCAAGGCTCAAGTGAGTGAGAAACTTTTAATAAGTTCTACCGGTGATGGGATTAATTTAAATCGATCTGAAATAGTGGTGAAAAATATTTTTGCATATAATGTTGCACTCAATATTAATCAAGATAATGAGGATCTTGAACCCCGATCTGTCGAAGAATGTCGACAAAGATTTGATTGGCCAAAATGGCAAGAGGCAATTCGGTCAGAATTGAACGCACCTGCTAAAAGAGAGGTCTTTGGACAAGTAGTCCAACACCTGCTGGTATAAAACCAGTTTGCCACAAAAGGGTTTTTGTGCGAAAAGGGAATGATAAAATGAAATTGAAAGATACAAAGCTCGCCTTGTCGCACAAGGATTCTTACAACGACCTGGAGTCGATTTTGATGAAACATATTCACCAATTATGGACTCCATAACATTTCGATATCTCATCAGTTTAGCACTACATGAAAAGCTTGAAATACATCTGTACAGTTCACTTGATAATGAAATTTATATGAAAATACCTGAAGGATTTAAAATGCCTTAAGCAAATTCAAAATCTCGAGAAATGTATTCAGTGAGATTACAAAGATCTTTGTACGGTTTAAAGCAATCTGGGTGCATGTGGTATAATCGCCTTCGTGAATATTTGCTGAAAGAGGGTTACATAAATGTTGTTATTTGTCCATATATTTTTATTAAAAAAATGGCATCAGAATTTGTTATAATTACAGTTTATGTTGATGACATAAATCTTGTTGGAACTCTAGAAGAGCTCCAAAAGGCAATTGAATATTTTAAGAAAGAATTTGAGATGAAAGATCTTGGAAAGACAAAACTTTGTCTTGGTCTGCAAATTGAACATTTAGCAGACGGTATCTTTATCCATCAAGCTGCCTATACATAAAGGGTCTTAAAACGCTTTTACATGGGTAAAGTGCACCTATTAAGTACACCAATGATTGTTCGGTCACTTGAAATGAATAAGGATCTGTTCTGACCTCCAGAGAGGATGAGGAACTCCTTGGTCCCGAAAAACCTTATCTTAGTGCAATTGGTGCACTTATGTATCTTGCTAATGCTACAAGGCCTGACATAGCATTTTTCTGTTAATTTACTAGCAAGATATAGCTCTTCTCCTATACGGAGACATTTGACCGGGATTAAGCATATATTGCAATATTTAAAGGGAACTCTTGATATGGGTTTATTTTATGCTAACAAAGGTAGTGCAGATCTTGTTGTTGATGCAGATGCAGGTTATTTGTCTGATCCACATAAAACTCGATCTCAAACCGGCTACGTGTTTACATATGGAGGTATTGTCATAACATGGCACTCCACAAAGCAATCTATTGTTGCTACTTCTTCAAATCATGCTGAGATAATAGCTAGTCATGAAGCAAGTAGGGAATGCGTATGGTTGAGATCAGTGATTCATTTTATTCAAGGAAAATGTGGTTTGGAATGTGATAAAAGATCCACAATTTTATACGAAGACAATGTTGCATGCATAGCCCAATTAAAGGGAGGATTTATAAAAGGAGATAGAACGAAGAACATTCACCAAAATTATTCTACACACATGATCTTCAGAAAAATGGTGACATTGATGTGCAACAAATCCGTTCAAGTGACATTCCAGCAGATTCATTCACTAAATCTTTGCCAACTTCAACTTTTGAGAAGATGGTATACAAGATTGGAATGCAAAGACTCAAATATTTGAAACAAGGTTTTCATCAGGGGGGTAAAATACGTGCTATACTTTTTTTCCCTTACTAAGGTTTTTCCAACATGGTTTTCCTTATAAGGTTTTTGATGAGACAACTAGTTATGCGTATTACTAAATATGTGTACTCTTTTTCTTCACTAGAATTTTTTCCCACGGGATTTTTTCTAGTAAGGTTTTAGTGAGGCACATTATCTTTTAATGGACATCCAATGGGGAGTGTTATAAATATATTATATTATGGATGTTCATTTAGTACTCCGTTGTAAATAAGCTTCCTGAAGAAGCTTATCCATATGGGATTCCGCCTTAAATATTTTTATCTATTTAGTACTCTATTGGAAATAAGCCTTCTGAAGAACCTTATCACTTCGGTACCCCGTTATGGATAAACATTACCCCGGTAGAAGATTATCTATACCCGGTACAATGAGCTTATCCTTTCGGTACTCTGTTATGGATAAATATTATTCCCGGTAGAAGATTACAATGAGCTATCCTTTCTGTACTCCGTTATGAAAGAAAATTATCTATATCTGGTATAATAAGCTTATCCTTTAGGTATTCCATTATGGATAAACCTTACCCCAATACATCAATTTAAAGTTGAATAATATATCTGTATATACTTGTCTGATTTATTTACTTTACAGTAATTATTTTATAACGTTTATTATTTTCTTTTAAAACCTTTTCTGGTTGTATTTACTACGGTGTATGAACTTCTATCCTAGTTAGTGTTGTCCAAATTGCTCCCTTTTCTCTCCTTTGAGCTGTAACATTTGTAATTAAATGAGATATTTAAGGGAGATAAAAAAAAAATAATTTAAATAACTATTCTTATAATTCAAATAAATACTTTCCCAATGTGGGACTTCCCGGCGCGAATCCAGGTTTAATTGGACCTAATGCGAGCACCTGACACCGGGTGGGAAACCTAAATAACAAGAAGACTCTTACGTATTATAACACCATAAAACTTTGACAAACTGAAAGATCTCGAAAATTACACAAAGTTTGTTATTAAGTAGCAAAATAATTGGTAGTATGTGAATTCATTGAGACTCCCCGAGCAATACAACATCGTTACATTTGTTTGTATATGTGACACTAATACTAACAGTTCAAAAATCTTCATGTTAAATTTTTGTTCAGACAATTGCATTAGCTGCACTAGCAATCCTTGGCCATAAATCAGCACACTCCTTCCCAATTGGACCAGTGATAGCAGAACCTGCAGCAGCCAAAAGCAGCTAATGAACAATACATACACTGAATGAAAACTAAACAGTTTAAATTCTTGATATACTGCTGAACATTGGCTCGTGTGACCTATAAGTCACGCGTTCGAGCCGTGGAAGCAACCACTGATGCTTGCATTAACGAAGGTTGTCCCCATCACACCCCTTGGGGTTCGGCCCTTCCATAACTCTACCTTCACAAGTTGAGGTAAGGTCTGCTTGCACTACCCTCCCCATATCGCACTTGTAGGATTACACTAGATTTGTTATTGTTGTTATTACTGCTAAACAAAGAACTAAGCCCTGCCACTATGTAATGCTACTCTCAAACTTGAAACTGAACAGTGTATATCATACATGATATAACAAAAAAAAACTGAGTAGACCGTCTAATGAGATATCCCATTGCATAAAGTTTAATTAAATTTTCTTGACGAAGATTAAGCACATAACCTCACCTTTCATTTCTCCCTTGGGATTCACAATAACACCAGCATTATCTGCAAAAACATACAAGTCATATGTTATGATCTCAGCAAAAGTAGCTGTTACGTTCAGAAACATTTCTGTGCTTAAGAAGTACAAAACACAAATAGAGCGCATTCCATCCACCTTGCAAACTTCCAAGTATGCAAAATATATAACTACCGGATATAGTTTAACATGCTACAACAAGATAACATATGTAGAGTCCAAATGGAGCAGATGTGGCCTTAAAAGGAATCAACACGTCTGTAACGATGGACACTTCCATTTTCCAGGCATGTAACTGTATCAACCACAGTATAAGAAGGTTGTTACCTGACTAATATCTGGATATGTTTTAAGTCATACACCACAATAACAAGAAAATTTTGAAATATATTTATGTAAAGACACTATATATGCTTAACATGCTACAACTCGATAACATATGTAGAGTCCAAATGGAGCAGATGGGACCTTAAAAGGAATCAACACATCTGTAACGATGGACACTTCCATTTTCCAGGCATGTAACTGTATCAACCACTGTATAAGAAGGTTGTTACCTGACTAATATCTGGATATGTTTTAAGTCATACACCACAATAACAAGAAAATTTTGAAATAGATTTATGTAAAGACACTATATATGCTTAACATGCTACAACTCGACAACATATGTAGAGTCCAAATGGAGCAAATTTGAGCTTAAATGGAATCAACACATCTGTAACAATGGACACTTCCATTTTCCAGGCATGTAACTGTATCAACCACTGTATAAGAAGGTTGTTACCTGACTAATATCTGGATATGTTAAGGTCACACACCACAGTAAGAAGAAAATTTTGAAATCAGATTACATAAATACAATATATAAGCTTAACATGATACAACTCGATAACATATGTAGAGTCCAAATGGAGCAAACGTGAGCTTAAAAGGAATCAACACATCTGTAACGATGGGCACTTCAATTTTCCAGGCATGTAACTGTATCAACCACAGTATAAGAAGGTTGTTACCTGACTAATGCATGGATATGTTTAAGTTATACACCACAATAATAAGAAAATTTTGAAATCGATTTATGTAAAGACACTATATAATCTATTACAAAAGAAATGAAACTACAAAAAAACTAAAGAAAACATTAGAGGCCAAGTCAACCATTTCTCCCTATACGTATGCAGAATGGAAGAAATCGGTTCCTTCATGTTGTGCCCATATGTAGCAGAGGTGCTTGAATGGTATGAGCACATCTGTAACGATAGACAACATTAATTTCCCAGACTAGTAACTGTATTAACCATAAGATAAAATGTTAATACCTGACTAAGTCTGGTTCAAAATTTCCTGTTAGGTAACTTATAATAAAGGGAAAAACATTATATCACAAAATGGCTTGTTACTCTCCAAACAACCATTTTAACTGCCACTGTGACAATCCTAAGCTTCAAAATTATACAAACACGCCTTACTCAAGCGGATACGCTATCTTCATGCCTACTATCACCAGAAACAAGATAAATAAAGTCCTATGGTAATAAAGCTTACAATCTTCATGCCTAATTCACTTACCAAGATTATATGTTCCAAATGTATTAAAGCTCTGCTATCTCTAAAAAGTGATCAATTTAAGGAGAGAATGTATCGAATCGCGAAAAGTGAGGTCCACCTGAGGAGATCCCACTCGATTAAATATCTGATTGTTCATTTTTGCTGGTTGAAGGATGCATCACATCATCCTGCATACATCTCCTATTCAGCAATAGGCCATATATGCATCAAGACAACCCCTAAACCAGTAAATACAAACAATAACCCTTACAAGGAAACCGGTAAGGACGCATTGCCTCTAAGTCTTTGGTGAAGAAAAGGGTGTTAAATCACGGCCTCTTTCAAAACAATCCAGAAGACAATCTTAAAATGGATATAGAAAACCCGTGACAGCAAACCAGGACTTAGAGGCATCAAGGCAACCCCTAAACCAGTAAATACAAACAATAACCCTTACAAGGAAACCGGTAAGGACGCATTGCCTCTAAGTCTTTGGTGAAGAAAAGGGTGTTAAATCACGGCCTCTTTCAAAACAATCCAGAAGACAATCTTAAAATGGATATAGAAAACCCGTGACAGCAAACCAGGACAGGAATGAAACTTATGTTGACCTTTACACTGTATCAACAAAACAATGTGAGTTAAGTGTAGATAAGGTAGGAAACGAAACAAGCCAAAGAAATTAATGACATGTAAGTTTCCCAACCTTGACAGGGAGAGTAAATGAGGTTACCATCCGAGGTAGGGGAAGATTGGTTATACTCTAGCTGGTCATGGGAAGTGTAGAGAAACTCAAGTCCAATTCTCAACACTACATTACCAGCAAAGCAACCCAAAAAAATGAGAGAAAAGCGCTATGGAGAACCAAAAGTGATAGAAATGGAACAGGAACTGTGTCAGCCTTGACAGAGCTAGGTCCAAAAAGACTAAAAACCTACTCATCTCAAGCCCGACACTCATCTATTAGATGGAAAAAAATTCTTATCACACATGCACAAGAAATTAACCATTCATTGGATGCTGATACTGATAAACCACACATTAGTACATCACTTCTATAAAAAGAAGAAAGATTACCAACTTCCAAACCATATTACAGGATCATTCCACTAACTATACACTGACTAGAGTGTGCAAAAAATTAACCATTCATCCGATACTGCTTAAAAAATTGTGGAAGCGGTGTGCGCACATATATTTTCATATGCATGTATATATGCCTGTATATCTATACTAACAATGAAAGACCAACAACCAAGAGCAACTTGTTAGTTCATGTCCACAGAACATCAATTTGTTCTTCAATCAGGGTCAATCTTTTCAAATTTTAACATTTTATAACAAAAGATATCACCAATTTACTTCAAACTAATATAAAATCAAAATGATGCTGAATTCGAGCAATACCCGATGGCCATTTAAGAACTATTAACTAACTACTATGAACAATGGGCCTATCCCTCTACACTTGTCCACTTAATACGCCAACTAGGAACTAAAGCATAGTTAATTCAAATTCATTACTAGTATATGGTAGTAAACTCAAACACAAGCAAAGAAAGCATAACTACCCGATACACTCAAATCGCATAACACAACCAAAGAGCAAAACAACAGCACAAAAAATCAAAGTTAGCAAAAGAAATTTTTTACCTTCAAAGTACATGAAAACACCATCCTTTCGTCGCCAAGGTTTGCGCTGTCTAACAATAACAGCAGGCATAACTTTCTTCCTTAATTCAGGCTTCCCTTTCTTTACAGTAGCCATCACCATATCACCTACACAAGCTGATGGCAACCTATTCAACCTACCCTTTATACCCTTTACTGAGATTATGTAAAGGTTCTTAGCTCCAGCGTTATCGGCGCAGTTGACTGTAGCCGCCACCGGTAAACCCAGTGACATTCGGAATTTGTTCCCGGCGGAACCTCCCCGTCCTGTACATTATTTTGCAAAAAAAAATAAAAATTAAGGGGCTTTGAATTTAATTGAGTAGGATCTACTGAATTTGTGAGAAAGAGGGGAAGTAAACTTGCCTCGCTTTGACATTGTGATCTTTGAGTATGGTGATTTAGGGTTTTGCTGTGATTTTATAGAAATGGAAGTTTAGGGTTTTGGTTCGAAGAGGAGATGGTTGAAATGACATTTTTCTCCTTCTACTTTTTTAGGGCGCCGTCAGGGTTTAGTATGAAGAATCTTGGGCTGGGAATTTTTGGGCTCTATTTGGGTTTGTTATACGGTAAAATAGCACGAGCTAGCCAATTTTCGGATTGGCCATTTAAAAATAGCCACCGTTTGCAAAGTCATTGAAAAATAGCAATTATTTTGCTGCAACACAGAAAGTTCCAGCATAATATACTGGAGATCGGTGCACCTGTGTATGAGTTTCCAGCATATTATGCTGGAACTCCAACACGCGGAAAGTTCAAGTATAATATACTGGAGATTAGAGCACCGGTATACCAATCTCCAGTATGTTATGCTGGATCGGTATATTATACTGGAGTTCTAGTATACTTATTCTGGAACTCCAGCATATTATACTGGAGTGTTTTTCCGGATTTTGAACAGTGTTTTCGTTCAGATTTATCTTTACATGAAAAGTGGCTAAATTTCAATTACTTATGAAACTGTGGCTATTTTTGAATGACCACTTGTAAATCTGGCTATTTTTGAATTTCTCCCTGTTATACAGCTTATGGGAGCCCATTTCCATCTTGTGTCGTGAATAGGCCCGTGAATGAGGAAAAAAGAGAATTTTTATTGGAAATTTTACCTAATATAGCAAAACTTTACATCCTATTTATTATAAATAAAAATCCTTTTAAATTATTATTTTCTATCGCTACCTTTTAGATTTTATAGCAAAAATATGTATTTATGGTCACTTCCTTTCGTTAAGCCATTAATACGCTGTCTAATATTTTTCTCTCTCATTCTTTCAGTTTATTCTCTCTCAAAATTACCGCATAGTATCTTATTTCTCTCTCCATGATCTCTCTCTCCTCTCTCCTCTCTCCTCTCTCCTCTCTCTAGGCGACATGGAGACCTAGCAGTTGCCATGGCCGTTTTCAATATTTTTTGCTCCTAATTTCTCTCCCCAACTCTCTCCTTTATCAGCGCCATTGTCTCTCTCAATTTTCAATTTTTTTGCTCCAAAAAGTTGTGGTAAGTGTTAAAATTTTTGAGTTTTTGACCGGTTAAAGCTTCTTCTTTTTCTCTTCAATAGTTATTTTTTAGATATTCACCATTGTTAGGTTTTCTGTAGAATACCCACTAAAGCACTCAATTTCGAAGGGTCATCTTTCGATTTGCAAATCACTCAAGAGGAACCCGTATTTGCAGGTTCATCAGCAACCATTGAAGTCGAAAGGAGAACGAAAATATGCAATGACCCTAATTGTAGATGTATTTATATGTATTCGAGTCCGAATACATTAATTTTTAGTTTGTACAGTGGTTTTCTCTTCTTGTATTTAGATGTATTTATATGTATTCGATAAGGCATACAATGGTTTTTATTTTGTACAGTGATTTTTGACTATTGTATTTATATGTATTTGAGTTCATGCAACAACATTTTTAAATACATTGTTAGTTCTATCATTTTGATGTTATTCATCAATTAGTTATGCATTCAATCTAACTGTATCATCTGTATTTTCAACCTAATTGTATCCATCTGTATTTAAAACAACAATACAGTAAAATACTCTCAATACAAAATAGAAAATCAATGAATACAACCAATGAAATATACTCAAAAAAATAGTAATACCATGTATTAGGAATAAATAAAATATTGTGAATACAAAATAAACTTGAATACATTGAACACAACTGTTGGATACAACATAATACAAGCATTAGGTTTATTATGAAATATGCAGGTAGGTTACTATTACAGGTTGTATCCGACATAAATACATGATGTATTCATATACAGAAAATCGAATACAAGCACTAGGTTTATTATGAACCTCGAACAATGTCAGGGAAAAAAAAACTCGAACTGTATCAGGAAAAAAAAAGGGACCGAAACTCTAAAGAATGCTCTATTTTTTTGTGTTTAGCGTCTGATAAACCTTCTCATTAATTGGATTGATAATGTTGTGTCTTTTAATTGATTTAGGTGAGTTATATTAGGAGTGTATCTCATTAAATTAGCAGCTTTCCGTTATTAAACAACTGGAGAGACTTATTCTTACGTTGTATTCATGAATACATGGTATGAATACATGTAAATACAGCGTCTGACAGCTGGACTGCCCTATTTTTTAGCCAATTTTTGCTACTGTATTCATGAATACAGTAGTACATCGAATACATTACCATAACAACTGAGAGGTAGCTACGGAAAGTAATTATGTATATGGTAGCTGTAGAAAATTAATAGCCACTAAACATTAGTCATTTCTGAAAATTCCTCATTTTTGTTTGGCGTTTGGTTCTAAATTTTGAAAAGAGACTACCAGCTATGTCCATTTATAAGTAGCTTATTATAAAAACTGGCCAATTTATAAAATATTACTAATATTACCCAATAGCTATTTGTAGCAAAAAAAATCAAAGTTTTGAGTGGCTATTATTAGAATAGATTGGGTATATCTGTCACGACCCAAACCGGATGGGCCGCAACGAGCACCCGGTGCCTTACTCAACCGAGTGCCAACATAACATATCTTTCTTATCATACTATCATGATAAATGAGCTAGAAAACTCGTCATTAGATAACAAGAATGAAACATAGGGGAATACTCAACATATGACGACCCACCATGATATGCAAACGTATACATGTGACATACGGGCCTATAAGGCCGACATGACCATTTGTAAACTCAAAACATAGGCCGACAAGGCCATACAAGTATCCATACACCTGACATCTGTCTACAAGCCTCTAAGAGTACATAAAATCATAAACGTAAGGACAAGGCCCCGCTATACCAATCAATACATATCCAAAGCATGCTGACCAAATAGGCAACTCCGGAGCAAGTGGAGTCCGCCAACACCTTCGTTGAGCCGATAGCCTAATAGGAGGAATGTCAACCTGTCTATCGGGACCTGCGGGCATGAAACGCAGCATCCCCAGGCAAAAGGGATGTCAGTACGAATAAAGTACCGAGTATGTAAGGCAGGAAAGTATAAATAAGAACTGTAATGTAAAGAGAGATAAAGGAGATACAACCTGGAACATCGGAGTGCCTCTGGGGGCTATTGACATGAAATGCATAATACATATATATACATAAACTTTTAAAAACATAAGCCTCTGTGGGCATCATCATCATCATATCGTACCCAGCCTCAAAGAGGACTCGGTAAAAACATACCCGGCCATCATAAGGCTCGGTAGAATCGTACCCGGCCACGTGGAGCTCGGTAAACCCAACTGATCAGTGGTTGCACAATAGGTGTCATACCCGGCCGACTATAGCGTGGCTCGGTAGAGTAAAATAGATACATATATAATGCATGCTGGACTCATGGAATCACGTTCTAAACCTTTTGGAGTGACGTATGGTTGTTGCACCTTCTATTAACATTACGAACATCATACCATCAGTATGAACCTCTATAGAATTCAAGCATCATACATACATGCTTAGAATATTTTTAAAAGGAAAGAACAACATGGACAACCTTAGTTGCTAGGAGTAGATCCGTTATGAAATAGCGTATTCATTTCACTTTAGATCATGCCAAAAGAAAGAAGGAATAGCCTTAACATACCTTGTATATTCTTCACAACCTCAAGCTATGCAATTTCACGGCTCCTTAGTCTACAATAAGAGAAATGAGACTCTCGTTATCGTTTAAGCGTCGTAACTATTATGTATCGACCACAACCTATTTTACAATGAAACGGACAGCACCTCCCTTATATATATGACTTCACACTAGTCCAAACAATCACAAACTGCCCAACATACCCCTATCCCTTCATACACAACACGACAACCATAATAGTGTCAAACAATCCCAAAATGTTACGACGAACGACCAACAAACAATCTTGCCATTACGTGGTGTTTCTCCACACCCTTCCTCCTCTCAACTCCATAAAAACAGTAGTAAAAGAGAAAACCCAATACCAACACGAAACAGCCCAAAAACAGTCCCACAAGTTCATCAACTCAAAAATAATTTTTCAGTTTACTTAAACACGTTTCGACTTGTCTTTTCTTTCAAATTGAGAAATACAACCAAAAGTACATCATTATACCTCTTATCCAATAAACCAGCCATGAATTCAACTTAAAAATAAGTTCACAACCAGCCAACCATTACACAAGAACAAACAACATACCATTCTTTCGAAACTAGCCAATTCTATTCTTTGCGATCGAGTTACAACTCGCAAACACATAGAGAATGGAAGGAGAAGCATAAACTTACCTTGTACTGAGTATAACCCACGAAACCTGGTCCTTTTTCATCAAAAATAAGTTCCTCAACACGGCTACAAGAAGGAGAAAGAGAAACTAGCAAGTTGTCCGGACTTTTCAGCACTAGAATCGCGTCGTAACACCCGGAATACCCTAGGGTTTGTGTGGGATTTTTGGGGAGGAGTTGCAGGGGTTCAATTAGGTTTTATTGGTCTGAAAGACAGGTGAAATAACTGAGTTTATAGTCCCTTAAAATACCCCTCTTGGCCGACTTTGGGGCTTTTAATTAAGTCCTCTCATTTTGGCAAGTAGGTGATGCACCTACTTGTCACCTACCAGCCTGCGCAGGCTCGCGAAAATGCAAATATCTCTCTACTCCATTACCGTATCGATGAACGGTTAAATGCGTTGGAAAATAGACTCATAGATCTTCAATTTGGTAGGTATATCATCCCATAATTCCAAGTACATTGGGAGAAATGCTCAGCTACATTTGACCTAAATTTTACCATATTTATGAATGTAACCTGTGATGACCTTTTTCAACTTTTGTTTCACAGCTCGCTTGACTTCAAAACATAACACCAACTATCATACGACTAAAATAAATCATATTATAATATCCTTATAATGTAAATCACCCTAGTTTCACCCCAAAAGTACATGGTAAAACATTCCAACTTGTCAACTTTCGACGGAACTTATTTTCTTCAATTTGTTTAGCTTCTAAGCCTTCAAACCTTCTTGCTACTTGGTATGAATGATCTTAAATATTTATAACCTCCACGTTAACATGATGAACTAACTTTGTAAACATTTCAAAGATGATTCCATTTCTGAGCTTACATTAATTGACTTATGACGTACTCTTACGTACGAAAACATGGGGTGTAACAACATCTTAAGAAGTTTGAATCTTAGTTTTGGGATGATTTAGTGGAGTTTTGAGGTGATTTGAACCGAAAATTAAGTAGAAGATAAACATGAAAAAAAATGATATGTGTATCACATATGTATCATATTTATATCAAGTGTATCACATGTATATCCATGTATACCTGTGTGTCTGATACATGTTTGATACATGTGTCGCAGAAGAATTTTTTGAACTCAATTTTAACTAAGAGTTTTGATACCAAATCAGTCCAAATCACCTCCAATCATCCTCAAATTTTGTATATTGACTCATATATATATGTTTTCAATGAATTTCAACCATACCCATTGAAAATTGTCTTTTTTTTGCTTAGATTTTTGAAATCTTGTACATTTTTTTGTATTTCGTCACCTTGTTTGCTACCTCATCCATGAAATTTTCTTTCCGTCTTACATCTAATGTTGTTGATCACGCTTAAAAATATGGAAGGAGATCTTTGTGTGTGATTCTTGAAAAGAAAAAATCTTTTTTATTTGGATTTTCAATTTTAATATGTGTTTGGCTAGTTTTGGTAAATCTATGATTAATGGCTAGGGATTGGTAAGTTAGGATTTCTTTGGGACATTTCTGTAAGATTTCCTTTTGTCTTTGGTTATAGGATATCAATATCTTAAGATGAAAAATTAACATGAGCTACTAGTTGCAATAATTATAAATTAGACTTTTTTTATGTAATTTACTGAGCATGATTGACATACAGTATTCAAATTCCCATAGGATTCTCCTTTGTGTCCCAGAAACAAATACGATGAAGGAAATATGGGAGCAACACTGAGTATGGCTCAATTGATCTCTGAACGGCAATATTCTGTCGTGCGCCACACATGGAATTGTATACATAAATGTGCAGATCTTTGAATGAACTATACCTTGTTGATTTCACTTCTTAGAAGTTTCAGCTCATTGTCGCTTGAACTCAAGTTACTGGGCTGTGGATCCTGATTGTTTATAGGTTGTGATTCCAAATTATTTTTAGGCTGTGAATTTGGATTGTTTATAGGTTGTGATTCCAGCTTATTTTTGGGTTGCTTCTTAGCATTTTTTCAGGTCGAGTGTTGAAATCATCAACATCATCTCTTGGATTAACTTCAGTCAACGCTCCTGATTCGATATCCATCTCATTTTTATCTTCATACACCATGACAAAATCATGCAATTCAAGCATTGTTTGTTCAACATTTGTTGGGGGCAATGTTACCAAACAAATGTGAGTATTGGTTACTCATTTTATTACAGATAGAATATGTCGTGGTAATCGTGTGTCCCGGTGAAGTCATTCTTTCTGGAGCTCGCATAATAGATCTTTACTACTTTTGAGAGTAAATGAAAAAGCAAGGTTTTTTGGGTACTGGGCTCGCCTATTATGAAAAGCTCCTTCGTTTTTATGGGTCGCTGCCCTAGGAATTGAGCCGCTATCCAATCAATTGCCACAGACTTTTCTTTTATTTCCAGCTCTCCTGATCAAATTGAGAGTTCGCTTTGCCAGTCCATGAATATGCCGCACCCAGTAGTTAACCTCAACATCGCTAGTCCAGCCATTGTCCTCACCAACTTTCTTACAACTATTTTTACCAATAACTTCCTCATAACTTTTTTTACCAACAAATTGTACAGAATCCTCCACCAAACCTCCCATCTTAGTAGTATTTTTCTTCACTTCTGCAATATTAACTACACTATCACCATCTACATCATTTTTTACACAAAATTTTGGGTAATTGCAGTGATACAGGCTCGACATCCTCAATCCAGGCTTCGTCATCACAACTCCTTTACTACTTTTACCAGCTTCTGTGGAATCCTTCACCACACCCTCCATAACATTAACAGTTTGCTCTAAACTTACCTCAGTACCAATATTTTTCTTTACAACTTCCTCACTGCCAATATTTTTCTCCATAACTTCCTCACTACCAAAATTGTTCTCTAAAACTAATAATCATTATGAATATCACCAGTATCATGATGGCTATGACTATCATGATGGTCGTCGTCTTTTCTATCACCATGTTCAGGAAAAAGGTGTCAAAATTATAGTAACAGGTAAAGATAACAAATAAGCATAGTCATGAGAATACCTTTGAAGCATCACATTCACCTAGAGCTTTAAAAACCTTTTCAAATGAGGAAATCATCAACTGCTCCAAAGACGAAACCTTGTTGTTTACCTATTTGTTTACCAAAATAGAACTGTACCTTGTTGATTTACTTCTTTGAAGTTTCAGCTCATTGTCGCTTGAACTCAAGTTACTGGGCAGTGGATCCAGATTGTTTATAGGTTGTGATTCCAGATTATTTTTAGGTTGTGGATCTGGATTGTTTATAGGTTGTGATTCCAGCTTATTTTTGGGCTGCTTCTTAGCATTTTTTCCAGGTCGAGTGTTGAAATCATCAACATCATCTCTTGGATTAACTTCAGTCAACGCTCCAGATTCGATATCCATCTTATTTTTATCTTCATACACCGGGACAAAATCATGCAATTCAAGCCTTGTTTGTTCAACCTCTTGAAGGTCACCTTCTTCTTTACAGTCCAGTTTAGTATGCGTGGCACAAGATCTCCAATCCGGTAAGCGAGATTTTTGTGAGTATAGGGGCAGCATTCATAAAACCAACACTGGAATGCCAAAGGCAAACCATCATACCAGTACATCTCTCTCCTACTAGAACCTTATCCTTCATTGACTCCAACGTAGCATTGAAAACTACTTTTCACCAAGGGAATGTCTCAAAATCACCAGATTCGACCAACAGAAAATCATCCTTTGTTATGAAATCATCATTCGTAATAGAAAATAGGAACCTGTGAATGAAATACAATACTGCAATCTTTAATACGTCCTCATCAGATTTCCACATCTTTTGAAAGAAACAGTCAGTTAATAATTTGTTAGACACTTTTGGCATGCTTGAAAAGTACAATTCCATCAACCAACTTGACTAGACAGATTCATAATCCTTATTAGGATCATCATTACACTTTAAACATGTGATGATACAAAACTCTTCAAGTTCAAAGCACAACTTATTGCTATTCACTTTAATCCATAACTCATCATCATTAAGTGACACCACTTCCCTAAGCAATAGTGAATGGATAAGTTGATTATGTATAAAAAATTCGGGCAAGTCCACAAAATAACCAAAACATGTTCTTCTAAACATCTCAAGCTGCTGATCATCCAAAGTATCTTTCAAATGTTTCACTATACTGCAGTTTGTATGCACACTGATACGAGTACTAGAATGATCACCCAAAGGAACATAATACCAAAGTTGCAGACAATACAAAAATATAAATATATATAAGCTTCATAACAATCACAAATATGCACTTCAAACATTACTTATACACCATGTAGATAGATGATACACTTTATATACAAATTGCATATTACTTATCAACTTGATACAAATTATACACAATATGAAAAAAAATATGATACATTTTATATATAAATCTGGAACATAACTGCTATATTGGATACATTTTCTACATACTAAAATAAACTAAGCCCACATCTGTCAGAGTTATATCATTGGAAAATACCTTCAAATCAGATAAGCTAGAACATCTTTTTTTATCGAAGTGAACTTTTCTCTTTTTTGATAGAACATCATCCCCATCCCTTTTAGCCTTCCTTTTAGAACCTTTACCCTTATCCTTCACAACATCCTTTCCCACGATTTTAGACTTTTGCTTCACAATATCTCTTCCAACCATTTTAATCTTTCTTTTTGAACTCATGCCTTTTTCAACAACTATACTCTGAGCAGTTTGTGACCTGGTTACTCTATCACTGGGAGTCCCGTTATATGAATAAGTCCTTCTATCAATAAGGGTACTTTGCATTGCTTCAATAGGGGTATTTTGCATTGCTTCAATAGATTTAGGGGTTGCATGCTCCTAATTGCACCCAAATTCTGGTGAATCAACAAAATCTTAATCATCATTCCTACTGAAACTAGGGTTATATATCACTAATTTACCAGCTAATTTCATAGTATTTGGAGATACTCTCAACTTTATATTTTTGTTCAAGGCCTTATTTTCCTGCATTATACACTCGACTATGAAAAAAAAATCAAAAACCTACTGAAATTTAGACTTACATTGAGAGCTAGAGTAAAAATGGAGAAGTTGTGTTTGAGAAGAAACCGATGTTTCGAGAAAATCGAGTGGAATGGGAAAAAACATGAGTTAAAAGGCGTGGGTGGGTCAGTGTCTTATGGATCATTTATGTGCTATTAGATGTAATATGTTTGTGTCATGACCCAATTTCATTATAGGTTGTGATGGCGCCCAACACCGTTGTCAGGCAAGCCAACCCGAAGATATTAGTGTGCTCTCATTTTTACTTTACCCAAACTACTCTAGCATTTTCTTAGCTTGAATTGAGAACAAGTGATAATTAGCATCATAAAGTAATAGATATACAACCCAAAAGAATAGTCTACCAATGTGTGTGCCAAGACCTGGTGTCACAAGTATATGGACATCTAGTAGAATATACAAGAGAATAAATCTATCCTACTGCCTGGAACAGAATAGACAGTCAAAAACAAAGAGAGACTCTATCATTAGGGCTGCCTATCGGGCGGATTGGGCGGTTATTTACTCTTAACGGTTTGGCTTATCGGTTATCGGCTTTTAAATGTATTAATCTGCTAGCCACTCGATAAGGTATAGGGCAGATTGGTATCGGTTTAGCTCTTATCGGGCGGTTATCGGGCGGTTTATCGGCCTAGAAAAATTATCAATGATACTAGATTTATAAAACTGAAAATAAGTGTTCATGTTCCGAGTCAGTCCCCAGTTCCTAAAGTTCATGACTGCTCAAGAAAATACAGCTAAACGGTAAACTCTCACACGACTGAATGCTTAGAGATATTTGCTCTCAAGTTCAGTTGCAGCAGGGGATGAGATCCAATTGAACCCTACCACATTAAATCCAACACTAAGCATTTCTCCCAGGAATCCAGCAGTACTACCAGAAGAAGGAAAATAAGCAAAAAAAAAATAGGACTTTGCCAATGAGTTATCCCTGGAATAATATCTCTTTTGAGATAGCCTGGATTGACTTGGCTACAAACTGGATATTTTTGAATGCTTTGATAGTAATCAGCAATGAAGTTCACAATCATGTGACCTTGCTTTCTGAATTCTTCATAAAAGGATGAAACACTGGCCTTTGGAACATATGATGATAAAAAGTCTCACTATTATCATAATTAAACTTTACACATTGATAAACTATCAAGAGGTAAACATTGGAATTCCCCATTTGAAACAACATAGTGTAAGTAACTAGATCAAAAACAAAAAAGTACAGTAAAAGGAAAAAGAACACATTGAATCAATTCCACTTTCTTCTTATCACCATGCTTCTGTACTCATATGTACTGCAGCAGAGATGATAATGTTGTCCAAGGATGTGATGATGGACATCTTGTCAAGGCTACGCGCAAAGACATTGTGCAGGTTAAGGTGTGTTTGCAAACAATGGAGAAGCTTAATCTCTGACCCATTTTTCAAATCCCTTCACAGGGCACGCTCATCTCTTAAACCCAGTTTGGTTTTTCTCCAAGAAAAATGTTGCGGTACCTCTACTACTAGAGTAAGTATGTCATCAGTTGATTTTGATGGGAATCATAAGTAAGAGTACCTGGATAAGAAGATAAGAAGTCGCGAGAGGGAGAGACGAGACGGCGAGAGGGAGACCGGTGGCTGGTGGAAGTCAACGATGACGAGGACCGGTGGGCGGTGGCTGCTGGTTTAGGCGTTAGGGTTTCTATGATTTTGTCTTTTGATTATTTAGGAATGCGTTAGTTTTAGAGAATAGACTATAGAGACAGACGGGCCAACCGGTCAAGATTTTTGTTTTTGATTATTCAAGGGTTTTTGTTTTTTTATATTTAATATATATAAATAAAAATAAATTATATATATATATAAATTATATATATATATATATATAAATTATATATATATATATATATATATATATATATATATATTCTTAACGGGTTAACGGATTATCTGTTAAGAAAATTGAATAATCCGCCCCCAAACCGATAAGCCGTTAATAAAAAAAATTCAATCCGTTCCCCGTCCATTGAGCTGTTAAGCCGTTACCAGTAAGCCATTAAGATTCGGTTCGGTTCGGTTCGGTTCGGTTTTCGATTTCAGATCGGTTTTGAACACCCCTATCTATCATGCTGCTGAACGGCATAGGAAGGGAGCAGCTCACTGCGGAGTCTCGGCCTACTATAAGGATGCGCACCAGACGGATAGCCAGATTTACCTGCCTCAGATCCTGTATATTTAAGTACAGAAGCGTAGTATGAGTACATAAACAATATGTACCCAGTAAGTATCCAGTCTAATCTCGAAGAAGTAGTGACGGGTGGTTGACTTAACACTTACTAGGGTCAAATAATATAAGGAAGTGTTATGCTAAGCATGGATGACATAAATAATTAAAAATTTATAGCAAGAAGTGATAGGTTCTTTCCTAGATGATACCACAGCTAACCATTTACATTTCAGGGCATTTAACACAGTTCAAATCACAGAATGTACCGCAAGAAGCATGCGCAAGTAATGCCCAGGTCGTACGGTCCGATCCAACATAAAAATAAAGTGTGCACTGCCGGAGGGTTGAACGGTGCTAACCATACATGCATCTATTACCCCGCTCGTGAATCATACATGCGACACGGTCAAATATAATTAAATACAACAAACATTCAAGCAGGAATTTATCAAAGAAGCAATTATAAAAAGAAATGTCAACTTCTCTTTAAATGGAAAAGAAAATGATGTTCCTCTTTATAAATTCATTTACCACATTTAACATGATTTAAACATTCCACATTGACAATAAAGTTACAAGAATAGCACATAAAGCATACTTTTGGGTCCCAGACTACCCGGACTTAAGCATAATAGTGGCTACGCAGGGACTCTCGTCACCGTGTGCGTACGTAGCCCCCGCATTTAGTGGCAATTATTCATTTATTTTACATATGGGGACAATTCCCTCTTACAAGGTTAGAAAGGAGACTTACCTCGCTTCACGGCCTACTTTCCGGTCCAAGCTTAAGCCCAAACCCTCAATTTGGTGCCAAACACTCCAAGACTATCCAAATAGCATAGAAACCAATCAATATAGGCATAAAAGTTCATATCCCAACCATTAGGGTGATTCCCCAATCCAAATTACAAGATTCCTAAAATTTGACCCCGGGCCCACGTGCCCGGATTCTGGAAATTTTTGAAGAAAGTTGTTACCCATAACCTAAGGATAAATAATATATGATTTATTCTTTATTCCATGACAAATTTTGTGGTTAAATCTTGTTTTTATCAAAACCCTAGGTTGTACTCAAATCCCATAATTTTTACTAATTTTTTGTGTGTTAATCTACCCAAAATCCAAGTATTAAACTCACATTAAGTAGAAATAACTTACCTCACAATGCTAGGTTGAAATCCCCTCTTTGAAAGCTCCCAAATCGCCCAAGTGTAGAAGTGAAATGAAATAAATGGCCTGAGTCCCGTTTTTAAAAGTTGTCTCCAGGCCTCTGATGACGCATTTGCGACATCACGTTCGCAAATGCGAAGTCGCAATTGCGACAAAACTATCGCAAATGCGATAGTGGGGTCGCAAATGCGGACCCTGCTTGGTTCGTAAATGCGAAGAAAACGTCGCAAATGCGACCACTGCCCCCAGCCTGGGTTCATCACAAATGCGATGCTTTCCTCGCAAATGCGAGGTTCGCAATTGCGAACATTTCCTCGCATTTGCGAGACCTGCAACTTTGCCCAGAAACACCAGAAAACTGGGGTGTTTTTCACCCCCAACCCATGCCCGAAACTCACCCGAGCCCTCGGGGCTCCACTCCGAATACTCACACAAGTCCAACAATATTGTACAAACTTGCTCGATCGATCAAATCACCAAAATAACATCTAAAACTACGGATTCAACTCCAAAATGCATGAAATCCTTAAGAACATTCAAAATTCCTATTTTAACAACCGGACGTCCGAATCACGTCAAATCAGTCCCGTTTCACACCAATTTCACAGACAAGACTTAAATGTTATATTGGACCTGTACTGGGCTCCGGAACCAACATACTGGCCCGATACCAACATGATCAAACATTATTCAATTTCTTTAAATCCTTAGAATTTCAGTTTAATAATTTTTAACAAAAATTCATTACGCGGGCTAGGGACCTCGGAATTCGAGTTCGGGCATACACCCAGGTCCCATATTTTACTACGGACCCTCCGAGACCGTCAAAACACAAGTCCGAGTCCGTTTACTAAAAAGGTTGACCAAAGTCAAACTTGGCCTTTTAAGCCAACCTTAAGGGATCAAGTGTTCCGATTTCAATCCAAACTCTTCCAAATCCCGAACCAACTATCCCTACAAGTCGTAAATCAGTTAAAGCAAGTATGGGAAGTCTTATTTAGGGGAACGGGGTTCTAGAAGGCAAAACGACCAGTCGGGTCGTTACATTCTCCACCTCTTGAACAGACGTTCGTCCTCGAACGAACATAGAAAAGTACCTGAGCTAGAGAAAAGACGGGGATATCAACTTCGCATGTCCTCCTCGGACTCCCAGGTCGCCTCCTCGACTAGTTAGCCCCTCCATTGGACCTTTACCACGGAAATCCTCTTGGATCTCTACTGGCGATCCTGCCTATCAATAGTGGCAACTGGCTCCTCCTCATAACCCAAACTCTCATCCAGCTGAATAGTACTGAAGTCTAACACATGAGACAAGTCGGCGTGATACCTCCGAAGCATAGACACGTGAAAAACTGGATGAACTCCCGATAAGCTAGGAGGTAAAGCAAGCTCATAAGCAACCTCCCCAACTCTCCTCAACACCTCAAATGGCCTTATAAACCTTGGGCTCAGCTTGCCCTTCTTTCCGAATCTCATGATACCCTTCATCGGCAAAACTTTCAAGAGGACCTTCTCGCGGACCATGAATGATACATCATGTGCCTTCTAATCCGCGTAACTCTTCTGTCTGGACTGAGCTGTGCGAAGTCTTTCCCGAATCAACTTTACCTTCTCCAAGGCATCTCTCACCAAATCTGTACCATACAACTTAGCCTCTCCGGGCTCAAAGCACCCGATAGGAGAACGACATCGCCGACCATATAACGCCTCAAATGGGGCCATCTCGATGTTGGATTGGTAACTATTGTTGTAATCAAACTCGGCCAAAGGCAAGAACTGATCCCATTGTCCTCCAAAGTCAATCACACATGCTCTAAGCATGTCCTCCAAAACCTGAACTGTCCGCTCCGACTGTCCGTCGGTCTGAGGATGGAATGCTGTGCTGAGCTCCACACGGGTCCCTAACTCACTCTGAACGGCTCTCCAGAAGTGCGAAGTGAACTGAAGGCCTCTATCTGATATGATGAAAACGGGCACACCGTGCAACCGAACTATCTCCCGAATGTAGATCTGTGCCAACCTCTCTGAAGTATAAGTAGTCACTATCGGAATGAAGTGTGCCGACTTGGTCAACCTGTCGACAATGACCCAAACTGCGTCAAACTTCCGCAATGTCCGCGGCAACCCAACTACGAAGTCCATAGTAATGCGCTCCCACTTCCACTCTGGTATAGGCATCTGCTGTAGTAGGCCACCTGGCCTCTAGTGCTCATACTTAACCCGCTGGCAATTCAAACACCTAGCCACATACTCAACGATGTCCTTCTTCATCCGCCGCCACCAGTAATGCTGCCTCAAGGCACGATACATCTTCGTAGCACCCGAATGGATGGAATACCGTGAATTGTGTGCCTCTTCCAGAATCCTCTCTCTCAAGACATCGACATTAGGAACATATAAGCGACCCTGGAGTCGCAGAATACCATCTTCGCCCATAGAAACCTCCTTGGCACTACCCTGTAGCACCGTCTCCCTGAGAACTGCCAAATGCGGATCATCGAACTGCCGGGCCTTGATCTGCCCCAACAATGAAGACTGAGGAACAACACGCGCAAGGACTCGGTTGGGATCTAAAATGTCCAACCTCACAAGTCTGTAAGTCAAGGACTGAATGTCCAAAGCTAGTGGTCTCTCCTCCGCTGAAATGAATGCCAAGCTACCCATACTCTCTGCTTTCCTACTCAAGGCATTTGCGACCACATTTGCTTTGCCCGGATGATAAATAATGGTGATGTCATAATCCTTTAGTAACTCAAGCCACCTAAGCTGCCTCAAATTAAGATCCCTTTGTTTGAACAAATGTTGTAAGCTGCGATGATCAGTATAAACCTCACACGACACCCCGTACAGATAATGCCCCCATATCTTAAAAGCATGAACAATCGCTTCTAACTCTAGGTCGTGCACAGGGTAATTCTTCTCATGAATCTTCAGCTGACGTGAAGCATATGCAATAACTCTCCCCTCGTGCATCAATACACATCCCAAGCCAACGCGTGAGGCATCGCAATATACCGTATACATCCCCGAACCGGAAGGCAACACTAGAACCGGTGTTGTAGTCAAGGCCGTCTTGAGCTTCTGAAAGCTTGCCTCACATTCATCGGACCAACGGAAAGGAGCACTCTTCTGGGTCAATCTAGTCAGAGGTGATGCAATAGATGAAAAGCCCTGCACGAATCGACGGTAATAACCTGCTAGCTCCAGGAAACTCCTGATCTCGGTCACTGAAGTAGGATGTGGCCAACTCTGAACTGCCTCAATCTTCTTGGGATCTACCTTAATACCATCTCCTGACACAATATGCCCCAAGAATGCCACTGACTCTAGCCAGAACTCACACTTGGAGAACTTAGCATATAGCTTCTGCTCTCGCAAGGTCTGAAGCACTACTCTCAAATGCTGCTCGTGCTCCCCCAGGCTACGTAAGTATATCAAGATATCATCAATGAAGACGATAAAAAAGGAATCAATATAAGGTCTGAACACCCTGTTCATCAAGTCCATAAACGCTATTGGGGCATTAGTCAAGCTAAAGGACATCACCAGAAACTCATAATGACCATATCTGGTACGGAAAGCAGTCTTCGGAACATCTGAGTCCCGAATCTTCAACTGATGGTACCCTGACCTCAAATCGATCTTAGAGAACACCCTAGCACCCTGCAACTGGTCGAACAAATCATCAATGCGCGGAAACGGGTACTTGTTCTTTATGGTATCCTTGTTCAACTGGTGGTAATCAATGCACATCCGCACGGTCCCATCCTTCTTCTTTACAAACAACACTGGTGCAACCCCCAAGGTGACACACTTGGTCTAACAAACCCCTTTGCTAACAACTCTTCAAGCTGCTCCTTCAACTCCTTCAGCTCTTTCGGAGCCATACGGTATGGTGGAATAGATATAGGCTGGGTGCCTGGAGCCAAATCAATACAGAAATCAATATCACGATCCGGTGGCATGCCAGGAAGGTTAGAAGGAAACACATCGGCGAATTCCCGGACTACGGGGACTAAATCAATCGTTGGAGACTCTGCGGTGGTGTCCCGAACATAAGCTAGATAAGCCAAGCAACCTTCTCGACCATATGTCGAGCCTTCAGAAAAGAGATAACCCGACTAGGTGTATCAACTGAGGAACCCTTCCACTCCAACCTCGGCAACTCTGGCATCGCTAATGTAACAGTCTTGGCATGGCAATCTAGGACGGTGTGATATGGAGATAACCAATCCATGCCCAGGATGACGTCAAAGTCGGTCATATCAAGCAACATGAGATCTGCCCTAGTCTCAAAACCACAGAATGTGACCACACAGGACCGGTAGATCCGATCCACAACCACAGAATCGCCCACAGGAGTGGACACATGAACATGAGTACCCAAAGGCTCACGAGGAATATCCAGGAAATGAGCAAACAGAGATTACACATATGAATAGGTAGACCCTGGATCAAATAGCACTGAAGCATCCCTACCGCAGACGGAAATAATACCTGTGATAACGACATCTGAGGCCAATGCATCTGGTCTGGCCGGGAGGGCATAGAATCTGGCTGGAGCGCCGGCTGGCTGGCCTCCACTTGACTGAGTAGTAGCTGGCTGACCTCTCTCTGTCTGGCCTCCACCTCTAAGACGGTCCCTACCCATCTGTCCCCCGCCTCTAGGAGGCTGGGCAACCGGTGGTGCAATCATGGGTTGCTGACCCTGCTGTACTGCCTTGCCCCGAAGTCTGGAGCAGGTCCTCTTCATGTGACCCGGATCTCCACACTCGTAACAACCTCTCGGCACCATAGACTGCTGTCCGGAAGCTTGGCCCTGATGGCCTGAATACCCACTGGAGGAACTCTGAATAGCTGGTGTACGGTATGAACTCTCTGGCATAACACTGAAATAGGAACCAGAAGAACCCTGGGGACTTGAATACCTACTGGAGGAACCCTGAATAGCTGGTAGACGGTAGGAACTCTCTGGGATGGCGCTGAAATAGGGGCGTGCCGGGGCACCTCGAGGAGGTGGTGGTGCTGAATACGGGGGCCTGCTAGGCTGACCCCTCCCAAACTGACCTCTGCCCCTAGCCGGGGTACCTCTGAACTCTCCGGAGAATCGGGCCCTCTTGTCCTGCTGTGCCTGCTCTCTACCTCTCAGACGGTAGCCCTCAATCCTCTGAGCAATCTCCACTACTAGCTGATAAGGAGTCCTCATCTCCATCTCTCGGGCCATGTTGGCCCTAATGCCAGAATGCAACCCTGCAACGAACCTCCGCATCCTCTCTGCGTCAGTAGGAAGTATCATCAATGCATGGTGGGATAACTTAGAAAACCTCGCCTCATAGTCGGTCATGAACATCTGCTCAAGCTGCTCAAACTGATACCGTAGCTCTTCCCTCTCAGAGGGTGGAATATACCTGTCTAGGAACAACTGCGTGAACTGACACCAAGTGATAGAAGGAGAACCCGCTGGCCTGCCAAGAACATAAGACTGCCACCATCTACGGGCCCCGCCCTCCAGCTGGAAAGTAGTGAAGTCAACCCTATGAGACTCCAATATCCTCATGTTGTGCAGTCTGTCCCTGCAACTATCAATGAAATCATGGGAATCCTCATGACGCTCACCCCCGAAGATAGGATGGTGTAGCCTAGTCCATCTGTCCAATAACTTCTGCAAGTCACCATCCGCAGCTGGTCTGGGCTCGGGTACCACTGCAGCAATTGGCTGAGCTCCATCCGCGAGTAATGCACCCGGAGTCTGATACACTGTATTTGCATGACCAGGAGCCTGAGCAGTAGGGGTCTGTGCTCCCCCTCCCGCATGTGATGTAGCTGGATCCGCTAGAAATAAGCCAGCCTGTGTCATGGTGTCCATGAATCGCAACATACAGCCCACGACATCCTAGAAACCCGGTGTTGCCATGAAGTCCGCCGGGGTAGGCTCAGCTGCGGGCACATCGCCCTGCTTCTCAATGATAGGATCTCCCGCAGGATCTGCCGGTGGTGCTACTGGGGCAGCTCTGGGACGCCCTCGTCCCCTACCTCAGGCCGGTGCCCTTCCCCGGCCTCTGCCTCGGCCTATAGCAACCGGGGGAGCAGCTCCTCCCGGGTCTATAACATCTGCCGTGCGCGTCCTCACTATCTGTGAGAGAATAAAGAGAGAAATTGAGTATACCAAACACTGCACGATAGGAAATGAATAAAGAGTAGTTTCCAAACACCCTATAGCCTCCCGAAGATAAATACAGACGTCTCCGTACCGATCCGCAAGACTCTATTAGGTTTGCCCATGACTTGTGAGACCTACATGAACCTAGTGCTCTGATACCATATTGTCACGATCCAATTTCATTACAGGTCGTGATGGCGCCCAACACCGTTGTCAGGCAAGCCAACCCGAAGATATTAGTGTGTTCTCATTTTTAATTTACCCAAACTACTCTAGCATTTTCTTAGCTTGAATTGAAAACAAGTGATAATTAGCATCATAAAGTAATAGATATACAATCCAAAAGAATAGTCTACCAATGTGTGTGCCAAGACCTGGTGTCACAAGTATATGGGCATCTAGTAGAATATACAAAAGAATAAATCTATCCTACTGCCTGGAACAGAATAGACAGTCAAAAACAAAGAGAGACTCCATCATGCTGCTGAACGGCATAGGAAGGGAGCAGCTCACCGCGGAGTCTCGGCCTACTATCAAGGATGCGCACCAGACGGATAGCCAGATGTACCTGCCTCAGATCTTGTACATTTAAGTACAGAAGCGTAGTATGAGTACATAAACAATATGTACCCAGTAAGTATCCAGTCTAATCTCGAAGAAGTAGTGATGAGGGGTCGACTTGACACTTACTAGGGTCAAATAATATAAGGAAGTGTTATGCTAAGCATGGATGACATAAATAATTAAAAATTTATAGCAAGAAGTGATAGGTTCTTTCCTAGATGATACCACAGATAACCATTTACATTTCGGGGCATTTAACACAGTTCAAATCACAGAATGTACCGAGCAAGAAGCATGCGCAAGTAATGCCGAGGTCGTACGGTCCGATCCAACATAAAAATAAAGTGTGCACTGCCAGAGGGTCGAACGGCGCGAGCCATAGATGCATCTATTACCCCGCTCGCGAATCATACATGCGACGCGGTCAAATATAATTAAACACAACAAACAGTCAAGCAGGAATTTATCAGAGAAGCAATTATTCAAAGAAATTTCAACTTCTCTTTAAATGGTCAAGAAAATGATGTTCCTCTTTATAAATTCATTTACCATATTTGACATGATTTAAGCAATCCACATTGACAATAAAGTTACAAGAATAGCACATAAAACATACTTTTGGGTCCTAGACTACCCGGACTTAAGCATAATAGTGACTACGCAGGGACTCTTCTCACCTTGTGCGTACGTAGCCCCCGCATTTAGTGGCAATTATTCATTTATTTTACCTATGGGGACAATTCCTCTTACAAGGTTAGAAAGGAGACTCACCTCGCTTCACGGCCTACTTTCCGGTCCAAGCTTAAGCCCAAACCCTCAATTTGGTGCCAAACACTCCAAGACTATCCAAATAGCATGTAAACCAATCAATATAGGCTTAAAAGCTCATATCCCAACAATTGGGGTGATTCCCCAATCCAAATTACAAGATTCCTAAAATTTGCCCCGGGCCCACATGCCTGGATTCCGAAATTTTTTGAAGAAAGTTGTTACCCATAACCTAAGGATCAATAATATATGATTTTTACTTTATTCAATGACAAATTTCGTGGTTAAATCTTGTTTTTATCAAAACCCTAGGTTGTACTCAAATCCCATGATTTTTACTAATTTTTTGTGTGTTAATCTACCCCAAACCCAAGTATTAAACTCACATTAAGTAGAAATAACTTACCTCACAATGCTAGGTTGAAATCCCCTCTTTGAAAGCTCCCAAATCACCCAAGTGTAGAAGTGAAATGAAATAAATGGCCTGAGTCCCGTTTTTTAAAAGCTGTGTCCAGGCCTCTGATAATGCATTTGCGACATCAGGTTCACAAATGTGAAGTCGCAATTGCGACAAAACGATCGCAAATGCAAACTGGGCTTCCCCTGCCTTGATCGCAAATGCGATAGTGGGGTCGCAAATACGGCCCCTGCTGGGTTCGCAAATGCGAAGAAAACATCGCAAATGCGATCACTACCCCCAGCCTGGCTTCATCGCAAATGCAATGCTTTCCTCGCAAATGCGAGGTTCGCGATTGCGAACATTTCCTCGCATTTGCGAGACCTGCAACTTTGCCCAGAAACACCAGAAAACTGGGGTGTTTTTCATCCCCAACCCATGCCCGAAACTCACCCGAGCCCTCGGGGCTCCACTCCGAATACTCACACAAGTCCAACAACATTGTAAAAACTTGCTCGAGCGATCAAATCGCTGAAATAACATCTCAAACTACGGATTCAACTCCTAAAAGCATGAAATCCTTAAGAACATTCAAAATTTCTATTTTTACAACCGGACGTCCGAATCACGTCAAATCAGTCCCGTTTCTCACCAAATTTCACAGACAAGACTTAAATGTTATATTGGACCTGTACCGGGATCCAGATCCATCATACGAGCCCGATACCAACATGATCAAACATTATTCAATTTCTTTAAATCCTTATAATTTCAGTTTAACAATTTTTAACAAAAATTCATTACGCGGGCTAGGGACCTCGGAATTCGATTCCGGGCACACACCCAGGTCCCATATTTTACTACGGATCCTCCGGGATCGTCAAAACACAAGTCCGGATCCGTTTACTAAAAATGTTGACCAAAGTCAAACTTGGCCTTTTAAGCTAACCTTAAGGGATCAAGTGTTCCGATTTCAATCTAAACTCTTCCAAGTCCCGAACCAGCTATCCCCGCAAGTCGTAAATCAGTTAAAGCAAGTACGGGAAGTCTTATTTAGGGGAACGGGATTCTAGAAGGCAAAACAACTAGTCGGGTCGTTACAGTTTGGGCCTAAGGGACATTTCGGGTCCAACAGGGAAAATATGAGATATTAAAATTTTGAGGGACCATAGAGGGTCGTATTCTCTTGTATACCGCTTAAGGGAGCCCATTTCCATCTTGTGTCGTGAATAGGCCCGTGAATGAGGAAAAAGGAGAATTTTTGTTTGGCGTTTGGTTCAAAATTTTGAAAAAAGACTACCAGCTATGTTCATTTATAAGTAGCTTATTACAAAAATTGGCCGATTCATAAAATGTTACTAATATTAGCCAATTAGCTATTTGTAGCAAAAAAAATCAAATTTTTGCTTTCTTTTGAGTGGGTGTTATTAGAATAGATTGGGTACATCTTAAGGAGTTTGAATCTTAGTTTTGGGATGATTTAGTGGAGTTTTGAGGTGGTTTGAACTGAAAATTCGAAGTAGAAGATGAACATGAAAAAATGATATGTGTATTTGACCGTGTATCATTTGACCGTGTATCATTTGACCGTATATCATTTGTGTATCACATATGTATCATATTTGTATCAAATATGTATCACATGTATACCTGTGTGTGTGATCCATGTTTGATACATGCGTCGCAGAAGAATTTTTTGAACTCGATTTTAACTATGAGTTTTGATACCAAATCAGTCCAAACACCTTCAATCTTCCTCAAATTTTGTGTATTTACTCATATATATGTTTTCAATGAATTTCAACCATACCCACTGAAAAATGTCCTTTTTTGCTTAGATTTTTGAAATCTTGTACATTTTTTTCTTGTATTTCGTCACCTTGTTTGCTACCTCATCTATGAAATTTTATTTCCGTCGTGCATCTAATGTTGCTGATCACGCTTAAAAATATGGAAGGAGATCTTTGCCTGTGATTCTTGAAGAGAAAAAACCTGTTTTATTTGGATTTTAATATGTGCTTGGCTAGTTTTGGTATGTTTATGATTAATGGCTAGGGGTTGGTAAGTTAGGACTTATTTGGGACATTTCTGTAAGATTCCCTTTTGTCTTTGGTTATAGGATATCAATATCTTAAAGGGAGAGTTACACCCTTTGTCACTTGGCCCAACAACCCATCAGAAAATGACCCACGTTTGGAGCCCTTATCCAGTGTAGCCCAGGTTGTACATAACCTGAAAATTACTTTTCATCAGTTAGCCCACCTTTTTTTTCTTCGCTCTTCTTCTTCCCATGTCACGCCTTTGCATAGTGCACCCCAAAACTTTTCTACCATTGTTATTCTCCTTCAATTCTTCTTTCAGATTCAAAGATGGTAATCTCTTTTGAAGTGCATTATTCTGTAATTTTGTCACTTATGGTTCAAAGATTCGATTTTAGAAAATTGGATTTTCCGATTTGTTAGTTGTTTGGAATGGGTGTTGTCCCAATTGATTGGAATTATCAACAGGAGTTCAGAACTTAAATTTCAAGTGATTTTGAGTAGATTTATGCTGGATTTAAGTTAAATTTCAGAGGATGCCCAAGGAAGAAGAAGAACCTGTGAAGCTCCATTGATAGGATTCATTTATATAATAATGTATAATATAATATAAATAGTATATAAAGTATATAAACACCTCTTATACACTATTTTATACAAGGTTGATACATTTTACAGGTATATGGTGAATTTCTCACATTTTCTTCTTCTTCTTCCCATTCTTCTTATACACCTATATACATTGTGTATCACGAATATTTTTACTACTGTGATTATACATCTTTATACACTTTTATACAACTATATACATAATGTACCTCTTTGTATAAAAGTGTATAACATTGTATAAAAGTGTATAAGCATCTATGATGAACTTTTTGTACGATTTTCACTTGCAATTCTTGTATAAAACTAGTCCAAATCTCCAGCAAATAACTTCAAACTTTGTATACAACCTACTTAGACTATAAGTTCAAATAATACCCACTCCAAATTTCTCACAAAATCATAATCGAAATTTAAGAAGATTAGCATTGAATGAGATGAGATTTTAGGTTTCTCGCGTCTGATTTTGCGTTTTGTAGTTGTGATAGGTATGTATAAACTTGAGAAAAAAAGAGAATAAAAACTCACGGATATTTCACGCCTAAAGAAACACAAAATAAGAAATCAAAAAAAAAATAATTCGGACAAATATTGATTATGGGAGAAGGCATGAATGAGGTTGACTAAGTGTCTCGATCGATGGTTACACTAAAAATAGGGAGCTGATTTTCATTTTCATTTTTTGTTTGCATATGATATTTTTTATTATTTAAATTAAATATTTATGGGTGAAAAATTAGGATAGAGTTACAATATGGTAGGTAGGTGATGAAAAAAAGAGATGAGGTTGTTATAGTTAGAGGGAATGATAAAAGAAAAGGTCTTATTGATATTTGGCTACACATTTGCAAATTTGTAACTGGGCTAAAATAGTGCAAGGTCTACTTATGAAGTGCATTATTGTGGAAAATGAACATGAGCTATTGGGTGCCAATAATTATAAATTAGACTTTTTTACGTAATTTACTGAGCATGATTGACATACAGTACTCAAATTCTCAAGTTTTAACGCTTCACTATTCGGATGGACTTGGGCCATTGATATCTAGGTTGATGGGCCGGTAATCTAGATTTTGCCTGCTTCATTCTCTTCTCTAAAACTTGTTTGGATGGAGTACTTTTCGGGATCTTTATATATATATATATATATATATATATACACTGATTAAATATGATTATATACATTATTTACATACATTATACATATGTTGGCAATTATCAAATTTAGCGTTTGGGTGAGCAACTAATTAGGTTAATTCTTCTTCTTCTTTCATTGAACCTTTCAAAAATCTTGATTGATTAATCTTCAATCACACTTGCAGACAAATTATAATCAATATTTTTATCAACTCCAGTTGTGATGTATAATTGTTTGTAGTGCTAAAAAAATAAAAATAAACAAGAAGATAGATGGAGAGATGTGAAAAGATTCTTAAGTCGCTACTCTTAATGTATTATGGAAAAGTTGTAGAAATATATGTTCCATTTTCCTACTCCTTGTATTTAAATATAACCAAAGAAAACAAAAAAGAGTTGTCAAATCGATTCCTTCCATTGCTGTTATATTACTGACAAGTTGTGGATTTAAATATCCTCGATCTTTTTTTATCTTTCCAAAAATAATATTTCATTTCATTTATTAAAAAAATTAAACAAAATAAAAACAAAAAGAAAAGGTCGTAAGACGGTGAAGTCAATGAAGATAATTTTATAATAATAAAAACTACTCCAGCTTGTGACAGTCGGAAAATATAGAAGTTGGGGATAGCTGGATATAATCATTTCTTAACCTTAAGTTAAAACATAATGAGGTCATTTATAAAAATAGTCTAATTCATGAACAACTACATCCGAAAATTGTAGGACGTTACCAAAAAGAAAAAACGTTGGCCGATGACATTTCATAACGAAATGAAGTTTAAAAACCCAATTTTTTGACTGTAGAAACATAGGGATTAGCTTCATTTATTTAGATCAAGAACATTCAGCTAATTTTTCTCTGAAAAAAATAATTCCGTGATTGTTGGAATGCAAACGACAAAAACAACAAAAACAAAAAAAGGTCCTCATTTTGTTAATTAATCCAAAGTCATAAGTCAAAAACGCAATTAAATTAACCACTGCTTAGTGGTCTTTCCTTAAAAAAGAAAAACCTCAATTAATGAAGAACAACCAATTTTTCATTTTTTTTTTTACTATCAAAGAGTTCGTCAACGGTTTTGGTAGAGATTGAGAAACCAAAGACAAGTGATAACACAAAGAAAGATGTAATTACTATTTGCTTTTGTCCTTTTCCTTTATCGTTTTCTAATAAATACATTTTGGTAATTAAATAATGCTACTATATAATTGCTCTGCTTAATAAAATATACTGTATAGTAAGAACTGGCTTTCAATTAACAATTTAAAAAACTCCCTCTACGCGTATTTGACTTTACAAAATCATTTATTTTTTTCTTTTTAATTTTTTAGTTTTATTGGGAGAAATTAGTGGAGAAGGAAGTTTGCTTGTGTGTTGGTGAAAGCGAGAGCCAGCTTTCCACACTATTTTCCCCAATTGATTATTGTATAGGTTCAAATTTGGTAACCACGGTAACGGATAAGCAAGACAAAGGACGGGATCGACCACGACACAACGCCTGAAGGTCGTCCTCATAAAGGCCGATGCTAGAAGCGGGCAGCTGTGATAGGATAGTAACGGTAACTTTAGTTCAGAAGTAGGGATAAAGAATATTCCTTTGGATATTCTTTATGTTGCACTTTTTAGGGTTTTGTGGGGAAGTCCCTTATAAATAGGAAGAGATAGGGAACAAAAAGAGGATCTGCCTTTTTTTGAACAAGAACATATTGTAAAAGTTGAAAGAAGAATATACAGGAGAGTTGTCTTATTCATTTATTCAAGCACATGTTGTTGAATCTCTATCCATAAATCTCGAGATCCCATATATATTCCAACTGCTCTCCTTTCCACGTGGTCTTCAGAAGAAAGGAACCTCCCAATCATATAATCATTGGGTGATAGTTCCTTTCCCCCTATCATATTTGTCCGTATTTACATTTATGCTATTACATCCACTATCAATCATAGCAAATTAATTCCGCTGTTTAATGTTCCAGGAATCTATCCGTTATACAAGGGCTTTGTTTTGTTTGATCTAGAATTTATTAGATACAACTAAGATTCACCCCGTCAAACTTATCATTAATTGGTTTAACATTTATTTGCTCGAACAATTTGGCACCGTGTGCGGGGAGTTTTTAGTTGAATATATAGTTCTTTCTAGGTCAAAAAAAAGAGAGGAGAAAGACAACCATCTTTTCTTTGTTTGCACAAACTAACGATGGCAGAAAAAGGAGATGCAAGACTGAAAGCAATAGCAGGCGTCACTACCAACATTCTGAACACCATCAACGAAGATGGTAGAGGAGACAACGAGAATGTGACACCAAACGCCACGCCCAGGCGAAGTGCTTCACCTCCCTCCCACGAAAGAGTAACAGCGTCACGCGAAAGGGGAGCCTCCACATCCACAGCTGAAGAGGCACCACCAGCAGTGAAAAAGTTATTGGAAGAGTGGCTGACAAGCACCCTAAACAATATACTCGATAAACCCGCTAAAAGGGAGAACAAAAACACCGCGCAAGCGGATACCACAACAACCACTGTCGAACAGCCCGCACCTCAAATAGGTATCACTTACACCACTATTGATGCAGGTAACGACGCACTTGCAGCCGTATTAAAGAAAATGGAAGAAATGGAAAACGAAAACAAGGCGCACCGCGATCAGATGAGGGAGCATCCAGAAAGGGTCGATAAGATACCAGGTGCCCCAAATTTGCTGCCAAAGCGAGATGTTGGTCGGTTCGTCGAACAACCATACAACGAAGAAGCAGCTCCACATGCCATTCCCAAAATCTTCAAAATGCCACCGTACCTGAAGATATACCACGGTACTACAGACCTCGAGGATCACATCATCCATTACGTCACAGCGGTGAAGGGCAACGACCTTTCAAAGGAACAAGTACCGTCAATGCTATTGAAAAGTTCGACGAAACCCTGACGGGGGGAGCCTTAACCTGGTATTCACAACTGCCGGCGCGGTCAATAGAAACATTCGAGGAAATGGCCGATAAGTTCGTCACTGCCCACGCAGGGGCTAAAAAGGCGGAAGCCAGGGTGAACGACATATTCGCCGTTAGGCAATCGCCTGGCGAAGGACTAAGAGACTTCCTCGCTCGGTTTAACAGAGTGAGAATGAGCCTGCCAAATGTATCGGAAGGGATGGCGGTAGCAGCCTTCCAAAACGGGTTGAACAGGAACGGATCGAGGGCAACCAGAAAACTACTAAGCAGGCTCATGAAATACCCTCCCACCACTTGGGAGGAAATTCACAATGCTTATTGCGCCGAGGTAAGAGCCGACGAGGACGACCTTAACGGTCCGACCCAACGGCTAACATCAGTTCAAACAGAGCCGAGGAAAGATCGTCGCGACGACGGTCGAAGAGATCAGTCAGGCCCCCGTCTCAACCGAGAAAGACACCAGCTCTACGTCAGAATAGCCATCCCACCATCTACCCGACATGCAGAAGGGTCGCCCAGGCCGCAAATAGGGACTCAACAAAACGAAAGAGGTATGCCTCCACTCTTATCCGCTCACAATTTTTGTGTTTCCCCTTCAGAAATAGTGTACGCATTAGAGAAGCTTGGCACGAAGGTGAAATGGCCACAAAAGATGAAGTCCGACCTAAGTACAAGAAAGTCGAACGTTCTCTGTGAATTCCACCAGGAGCGGGTCACAAGACTGAGGACTGCATAGCTCTATGGCAAGAGGTAGTAAACATGCTGAACCAAGGGCACCTGAAGGAACTGATGAGCGACCACGGACGAGCCAACTTCGGATGCGGGCGAGAACAACACCAGGGACCTCCAAAGCCGCCCTCCCCCGCTCGCACCATTAAAATGATCGTCAATGGAGGCTATGAAGCAACGGCCAACCATGTGAAGTTCACCACCACACACAAACTCAAGCGATCAATCACGCACGAACGGCACGACGACTTCGAAGACAGTATCATCTTTGATAAGTCAGATACTGACGGTTTGACTTTCCCTCATTTTGATGCTCTTGTTATTACTTTACGTATTTCAGATACTGATGTGAAAAGAATAATGGTTGACAACGGAAGCGGTGCGTGTATTATCCACCCTCGAGTCCTCATACAAATGAGACTCGAAGACAAGGTAGGACCGCGTTTCATAACGCTAACGGGTTTTAATAATGCAGTTGAGCGAACCTCCGGGGAGATAACGCAGCCCGTTTTGGCGGGGGGTGTCACTCTAGAAACAACGTTCCACGTCATGAACCAGGATACAGCTTACAACCCCATCATAGGGCGGCCATGGATTCATGCATGAGAGCCATACCGTCAAGCCTATACCAAGTAATAAAGTTCCTTATTCCATGGGGAATATTCAACATCTGAGGCGAGCAACGCAGCGCCCAAGAATGCTATCGCATCGCCCAAGACTGCACATACACCCAACAACTGAAAGGAGCAAGCTCGTAAGCATAGCAATGACTAAAGTCGGGTATCGGACCCGTCGTGCCAACAGACGTCATCAGGGACCCCGACACCGTGGAAGCTGCTGAATCAACGATTGAAGATCTTGATCCCATCCAACTAGATAGCAGCGACGTCAACAAAAAGGCTTACATCGGACACAAGCTCTCAAAACTAGGTAAATTTTACGAACTTTTAATTGATAACGCCGATTTGTTCGCTTTCTCCCATGCAGATATGCCGGGCATCCCAAAAGACGTTGCCACCCATAAGCTGAACGTCGACCCGCTCTATCCACCGGTGCGGAAAATAAGAAGAAAATTCAATGCCGCAATCAATGAGGCTATCAGTGATGAAGTAGATAAGCTGCTCGCCAACAGTTCCATCCGGAAATCAAAGTATCCCCAGTGGGTCACCAATGTGGTCATGCTAAAAAAACAGGAAATGGCGGATGTGTGTAGATTTCACAGACGTAAACAAAGCATTCCCAAAAGACTCCTTCCCATTGCCTCACATCGACTAGCTCACTGATGCAACGGCAGGGCACGAATTGTTAAGTTTCTTAGACGCCTACTCAGGTTACAACCAAATCCTCATAGAGGAGGAGGATCAGGAGAAAACTACTTTCATCACCCATCAGGGGATGTACTATTACAGAGTCATGCCATTCGGGTTAAAGAATGCAGGAGCAACGTACCAAAGGTTGGTTACCAAGATGTTCAAAGACCAACTCAGCAAGACAATGAAAGTCTACATCGACGACATGTTGGTCAAGTCAAAAAGGAAAGAAGATCACATCGGCCACCTTAAAGAGGCCTTCGGTATATTAAGGCGGTATGGCATGAAACTGAACCCCGAAAAATGCACGTTCGGCGTAACCTCGGGCAAATTTCTCGGTTTCTTGGTATCACAAAGAGGCATCAAAGTCAATCCAGACCAGATCAAAGCCATTGAAGGAATACCTGAGGTGTTGACCAGCAAGAAACAGGTGCAAAAATTAACTGGCCGTATAGCCGCCCTGTCGAGATTCACCTCACGGTCACCGACAGGTGCCATAAATTCTTTAACGTGTTGAAAAACAATAACGGGCTCCAATGGAACTCGGAATGCGTCGAAGCCTTGAGGGAACTAAAGGCATATTTGTCCTTGCCTCCACTGCTCGCCAAAGCAGAACCTGATGAGCGCCTCCTAATCTACCTGGCCGTCTCAGAAGTCGCGGTAAGCGCAGTATTGGTCCGCAAAAACAAAGGTATGCAGTCTCCAATTTATTATATTAGCAAAACCCTGGTCGACGCCGAAACGAGGTACCCCCACCTCGAAAAATTGGCTCTAGCACTGGTCATAGCTTCAAGAAAGCTTAGACCCTACTTTCAGTGCCACCCCATATCGGTAGTAACGACCTTCCCCCTGCGGAGCATCCTACACAAACCGAACTGTCGGGAAGGCTGGCTAAGTGGGCCATAGAATTGAGCGAGCATGATATAACATATCAGCCACGAACAGCAATAAAATCACAGGTACTCGCCGATTTTGTCGCCGATTTCAGTACCAAAATAATGTCTGAGGTCGAGCAGGAAACGCTCCGTACTTCCCATGGGCAATCCGACCTCTGGGTCCTTTACACCGATGGCGTATCTAATGCGTCAGGATCCGGACTGGGACTCGTACTCGAAGTCCCAACAGGCAAAGTTATCCGCCAATCCATACGGTGCCCCGAAATGACTAACAGCGAGGCCGAGTATGAGGCCGTAATTGCAGGTTTAAAGCTAGCCCTCAAATACGGAGCACGACGAGTCGTCCTCAGATGTGACTCACAACTCATCGTCAACCAAGTCACAGGGACTTTAAAAATCAAGGAGCAAAGGCTACATAAATATCAAGCAGAAATTCATAAACTACTGCCAAAATTCGATGAATGTCGACTCGATGAGATACCTCGGGCGCAAAACATCGAGGCAGATGGCCTCGCCAAACTGGCAGCGGCGACAAAAAATATCACCGAGGAGAATGTGGTCACCCTCCTCCACTCGTCAATAGATCAACTTGAGGTACATTCCATAAATTTGATTTGGGACTGGCGCAACCGCATCATGACATATTTATAGGAGGGAGTACTCCCTCAAGATAAAAAAGGAAGCCAAAAAGCTTCGAATGCAAGCGGCCAGGTACAACATCATAAATCACGACCTATACAGGAGAACGTTCGGAGGCCCCTTGGCAAAATGCCTAGGGCCAAATCAAACAAGGCGCGTGCTCGAAGAAGTACACGAAGGCCATTGCGGTGCCCATACAGGCAACAGAGCCCTAGTCAGATGCCTCATTCGGGCAGGATATTACTGGCCCACTATGAAAAAGGAACCCGCAAATTACGTCAAAAGATGCGAATAGTGCCAAAAATACGCACCTATGATACATCAAGCGGGCGAACATCTCCACTCTGTTACTTCGCCATGGCCGTTCATCAAATGGGGAATAGACATTGTCGGACCCTCCCAACAGGGCGAGGTAAGATACGTTTCCTTTTAGTTTTAACTGACTACTTTTCCAAGTGGGTAGAAGCAGGTGCGTTCACCTAAATATGCGAACAGGAAGTCATCGCATTCATATGAAAGAACATCATATGTCATTTTGGCATCCCTAAAGATATCAGCTGTGACAATGGGCCCTAATTCACCGGGAAGAAGACCACCGAGTTCTTCGAAAAATGGCACATCAAGAGAATACTCTCCACGCCATACCATCCCGCCGGCAACGGTCAGGCCGAATCCTCCAACAAGACAATACTGAACATCTTAAAGAAAAAGCTCGAGGACGCTAAAGGGTTATGGCCAGAATTGCTACCAGAGGTACTATGGGCCTACCGCACCACGCCGAAAACAAGCACAGGCAAAACGCCATATTCACTAATCTATGGGGCTGACGCCATGATACCTGTTGAGGTTGGAGAGCCTAGCCTAAGATACTCCAATGAAAGTGGACAAGACAATAACGAGAACAGAAAACAAGACCTCGAAGAGGCAGAAGAACGAAGAGACATGGCTTAAGTAAGAATGGTAGCCCAAAAATAACAAGCAGAAAAGTACTACAACAAAAAAGCCAAAATACGACCACTCAAAGTCGAAGACTATGTTCTCAAAGCCAAAACACTAGCGAGCAAAGATCCAAAAGAAGGCAAATTATGAACCAATTGGGACGGGCCATACAAAATCACAGCAGCGGCAAGCAAAGGAGCATTCCAACTAGAAACAATGGAAGGAAAACTACTACAAAACAATTAGAATGTCGCCCACCTCAAATACTTCAACTTCTGAAAAAGGACGCCCCTCAAGTCGTACTATTTTTCCCTTACTCGGGTTTTGTCCCAATTGGGTTTTCTCGGAGAGGTTTTTAACGAGGCAATGAAGGGGACGTCTCGAAGTTCAATGTATAATTCATCGCCCCGCCTGCCGACTGTTTCTCCAGGCCGAACGATGAAGGGACTAGATACAGGGAAACTTCTCCAATATATGTATGAAATGGACATGTATAGTATTCTCCAATGATTTAAATAAAGCAACATTTTGTACTCTCCACCAAGATATTCTCCAATGAGTGAAATAAAGCAACATTTTATTTTCCATCGTTACTTAACATTCAACCTCGCTCGAATTACTTAACATTCGACCTCGCTCGAATCACTTAAGACGCCCTCACAGCAAACGAAAATAACAATTCGGAGGTATACAACAAAAAGGTAATCATTACATTACACCTGTTATATTACAAAAAACTTTTTACAAAGGGCTCGAAGACGCCCTCACAAAAATAGAAAGGCAAGACAAAATAAATACAACAGCCCTACGCCGCGTCATCCCCCGCGGCATACTCCTCATTATACCAAGAATCGGAGGCGAGCCTGTCTGCATCATCATCGACATCGTCCCCGCCAGGCGTACCGGGATCGTAACCACAGGCCTCGCGGGCCGCACGTGCTTTAACACGAACACCCTCGAGTTCCGCCCCGAAAACCTTCCCGTTAGCATTCAAGGACTTGTACACGTCAAGCTGAGCTTCGGCACGAACCCACATCTCATACAACTCCCGCGGCACGACGGGATCAGCAGAATTATGAGACGTAGATGGTTGCGACTGCCGTCGCACTTCCTCTTCCTTCAAAGCAACAACCTGTTCGTTCAATCCGGACAACTCCGCCCCCAGATCTTGGATCCGCACTTCTAACCTCGGTACCTTAAGCACCGACGTCTCCACCTCATTATCCCGTGCAGACCTACAAACACGGAGGGCATCATCCAAGGCTTCTACTTCAGAAACGGCGGCCACCCTGCCTTTTTCGGCACGAGCTAATTCCTCAGCCTTAGCGCTCAACTCACCCCTCAGATCGACAGCCTCCGCCTCCCTTCGCCCAAGCTCAGCAGCTAAGGCGGCTACCCGCGCCTGAAGATTGGCGTTCTCGGCCATCACCCTCTTGCTCACCTCGAGCTCATCATCCTTGGCCCTAAGAGCCGCCTCAAGTTCATTGCATCGACCTATGGCCTTCATCAGCTCATCGTCCCGCTCTTTCAGCTCTTCGACTTTCTGCGCCAGCTCTTCCTCCTTCTGCTTAAGCCTGTCACAAAACAGCTAAAAATCACTATCTTGAGTGAAGACATCGGCCAACGCACGGTGCTTGATTGTGGTATTCTTTGTACTTGGAGGCCACCTTCACAAAAACGGTCGTCCTGCGTTCATCCCTCCGGTCACGCTCGATCTCCATAATAAGAGTCTAGCATGGAGAGGAAAGAAAGTTAGCATAAGTAGGTTACGCATGCGAAACAAATCCTAACAGGAAAAAGCAAAGAAAAACACTTACTCGCAAAGCCATGCCAGAAATGCTCCGCGATAGCTCCATGTGACTCATCGCCTGAAGCGCCGCGTTCTGGGAAGCGGCGCACAAGGGAGCAAATACCGACACTGCCTGCTCAGAGTTCGCCAAAAGATCGTAACCCACGGGAATGATTAAGTGTCGGTTAGGACCCTCCGTCCTTACTTCCACGCGGGTATTTCTCTCAAAAAAGGCCCGCACATCTTTGGGGTCGATATCCGAGCCTGAACCATCGCCCTCCGTGAGCACTGCTCCATCCCCTCCGGCAGTCAACGACGCACCACCTTCAGCAGCCCGTACCGGTCCTCCACCTTGTCATGTCTCTTCGACCCTAGGGGATCTCGCCGCCGAAATAGCATCCGCCATAAAAACGGCCCCTGTGCCTAACCTAGGTGAGGATGCCACTCTCGAAGCAACGACTTTCTTCTTTTCAACGCTGGTGGCGACGGCCTTCCCAAGCTCCACCCTCCTCCTCTTTCTCGACGGCGACTCCTATCCGTTGGAGGACTCATCTACGAGGTGGTAGGTAGGTCGGGATGAGATCTCGTCCCGAACAGAGACATCCCGAGGAGGGTCCCTTGTTGGCAAAGTCTGAGTATGACCTCCGCGGGTGGATTCGGCCAAAGTAAATTTCATCCTCACCGATGTAACGACCTGGCGAAATGCTGGTACTGGAGCTTTCTTTTTGGAAGCCCGTCGGCCTGTCATCACAAAGAGGTCGTATCAATAAATGACAGAAAACAGCTGAAGGTCGAAACAAAAATAACACTTACTAGATGGGAGAAAAATTTACCTGGGAGAAAATTTTTTGTTTCAAAGTGGAACAAAAAAAAATGGGGTTAGAGGGCCAAAATGGAACAAGGCTGAGTTAAAGTGCCAAATGAAATATTGGGCCAACTTTAATGGTCTGTATATGTATTTGGCCTTCTAGCATATACATTAAGTGCATGGTTAGTGGGACGGTGAGATCTTCGCTAGTGATAATCAGGGGGGAGTGCACGATTAGCCACTAATAACACATGTATTTACTTTTAAGCCACTGTTTAAAATGTCTTTAGTCTTTAGCCACTGCTTTAATAAACTTTAACTGCCCGAACAAAAATACCCTTCTGCTCATGTCCTTAACTTTTGAACTTAACTTCAGGACTACATGTCCTTAACTTTTGAACTTGTAACTCTAAGTTGAGGACTTCAGGGCTACATGTCCTTAACTTTTGAACTTGGAACTCTAAGTTCAGGACTTCAGGACTACATGTCCTTAACTTTTGAACTTAACTTCAGGATTTCAGGACTCATGTCCTTAACTTTTGAACTTGTAACTGTAAGTTCAGGACCAAGTGTCCTTAACTTTTGAGCTTGTTAGTCTAAGTTCAAGACCTATTGTCCTTAACTTTTGGGCTTCTTAGCCTAAGTTCAGGACCTATTGTCCTTAACTTTTGAGCTTATTAGTCTAAGTTCAGGACTTCAGGACCTATTGTCCTTAACTTTTGAACTAGTAACTGTAAGTTCAGGACCTATTGTCCTTAACTTTTGAGCTTGTTAGTCTAAGTTCAGGACCAAGTGTCCTTAACTTTTGAACTTGTAATTCTAAGTTCAGGACCAAGTGTCCTTAACTTTTGAACTTGGAACTCGAAGTTCAGGACCAAGTGTCCTTAACTTTTGAACTTGTAACTGCAAGTTCAGGATCCATAACGTAGCAGAAAACCAAACGTTATTTGTATCTTTTCACAAAGAGGTGCACTTAGTGCAAATTGTAATACATGGTTTTAGTGAAGGTCCAATAACCTTTCCTGCCAATACATGGATTCATTCTTGGAACGACGATCCAGAGAGTAGAATTATCTTCAGAAATCAGGTTTATAACGAGGTTTTCTTACTATATTCATGTTTGATTTCGTACTGCTTAATGTATGCTGCTTCATCAAAAATGCTTCCTTTTTGTGATAGGCATATCTACCGCACCAAACGGCCCCTGGCATAAGGGTTCTTCGTCGTGAAGACTTGCTGATGATTCGTGGTAATGGAAGTGGTGAAAGGAAGAGACACGGACCTGTATTTGGTGGTGAGGAGAGACCTTATCGTAGGGTAACACCGTCTTTTCATATTAATTTTAATAGACCAGTGGCTATTATTACTAAGCATTGTAAAGTACTGGATAAAAAGTAAATACTACTTTAAAAAGTGGCTACCCCACGCAATTTTTACTAATAATCATGCATAATGGCATAACAGGGGCCACAATCTCTAGGAAGTGCCAAGTTCAAGGGGGTTCGACACGAGTGGTTTTATTTTGTACTTCACACAAAGTTGTGTGAAGCCTCTTTTATCTCACATATTTGTGGACCCATATCTTACACATCTGGGTCCACAAAAATTCTGGTACCACACAGTTGTAAGACAAAAAGAGACCTCACACAACTAGTGTCAGTTGTGTGAGGCACAAAATAAAAAATTTCGGTTCGACACCTAAAGTGCTTTAGTCAGCTCTGAGTGCACGCTCTTCCGATTAGTCTTGTTTCGGATTCAAATGGACAGTTCCGATATCGGTTCCAGTCTACTCTTCAGGTTTTGACTTTCGCGCTCATGGAGTCGGTACCGCTCATGCCACATGTCATCATTTTACTTTGCTACGCGGTAAGACCAGATTTTACCAATACAAAATTAGTATCAGTATTCTTTTTCAACTCCCGGTTATGATGTGTAATTGTTTCTAGTGCCAAAAAAATAACCAAGAAAATAGAGGGAGATGTGAAAAGATTCTTATGTTGCTATGTTATGGACAAGTTGTAGAATTATATGTTCAATTTTCTTAATCCTCCATCCGGATGAATGGATCTGGGAATATTAATGATAGATAAAAATAGATCGATGTATAATCTTTGAATGAATAATTTTAGAAAATAATGGAATAATATTCCATTTCATGTAACGACATTAAAATAAACAAAGAAAAGACAAAAAGTGGTGTGGATTGATTCTTCCACTGCTACTACGAACAAGTCGGGGATTCAAATAACGTAGTATCTTGTTAATATTTCATAAAAATATATTTTATTTCATTCATTGACATTTAAATTAAATAAAACACAAAAAAAAGAAACGCAAAAAAGAAGAAGAAGAGAGACAAGTGCTCAGTTTCTTTTCCAAAAAGATGCTTTTCCGTCGGACTTGCATAGGGTTATCAAAATGTTCAATATCCTCATTTTCTTAATGCGAAGTCATGAGACCATGAAGACAAGCAAAATAACAATAAAAAAACTTGTATACGGTTAAAATCGGGCCCACCCGATTTTACTGATTAATCAAGACCGGGGAATGGATCGAGGATCGGCCCCGTAGTATATCAGACCGAGACATGAGGATAAGGTACCGAGTTCGGGATTCGAAGTTCCTGTCGAGATCGAGACCAGTAATGATGGAGGCCAAACGGGATAGACGTCAAACAGGACCGAAGATAGCATAGTAACGAAAAGGCGAGATATCCGTGACTGGTCGAGGATCATGGCGGAAATCTCGGAACAGATCAAATCAAGTACGGGCGTTTCGTTAATCATGGGATTTTCTTCTATAATTAGACTTGTACCATAAGTGAAATTCCTCTACTATATAAAGGGGATCCTAATCACTTGTAACCATCTTACATTAACGCATATCAAAGCAATACAATAATTTTTTCTCTTAGACTCTCTTGTTCATCAGCTGGTTTCATAATTTTACTCTCACTCACTCAGTTCGAGGGCGACCTAGCTCGAGGGCTGAATCTCATTTCAATACTGGTTTGCTTTACTTTGTTGTTCATTTCTACTATTAATCATTATATTTCTCAATTGGTGCTAGGTGAAATTACATATCCTTAAAACCACATATAAGTTTAATTGTTATCCGATTTTAAGGGTAAACAGTTTGGCGCCCACCGTGGGGCTAAGGATAATAGTAATTGCATGGCATTAATTCTTATAACACATGCTGCTTTACGCTTGCTCTCGTAAGTATCTTTGATTTCAGGAATCAACATGTCAAACTCTCAAGTAGCACCCACTCACACAGACAACGACCTTGGTCTTCATGGCGAGATCGAAAACATAGCCGCCCCGAAAAATGGAGTACCTCCAGTCAACCCCGATGGACCGCCGACCGTAGATCCAGTCGATGTCAGCTCCCATATTGCCATTAATGGGAATTTGGGCGTCGACCCTAAAAGTAGCATCCGCAGATATGCTCAAACAGCCGATCAGAACGTGCAGAGCGGTGAAGAAAGCGGAATTAGCCTTCGAATGATATTCGAGATGTTGCAGACTCAACAAGCTGCGATAGCGCAACTCCAAAATCAGAATCGAGCGCCAAGCAGGATCGAGCTCGAACCCTCACTAGAAGTTGTTCACAAAGCCGAACCAGTTCCGGAGAGGCCAAATGAGAATGAATCGGGGACTGACCCCGCCATTATGAAGATGCTTGAAGAACTCATAAAACGGATTGAATCGGGGGAGAAGAAGATTGGAGGAAATGACAAAAGGGTAGAAGCATACAACTCCCGAGTTGATCAAATTCCGGGGGCACCACCGATATTGGAAGGACTAGATTCTAAAAAGTTCATGCAAAGTCCCTTCCCCCCAAGTGCGGCTCCAAAGCCAATCCCCAAGAAGTTCCGTATGCCCAAGATTCCCAAGTATAATGGGACGACCGATCCGAATGAACACGTTACCTCGTATACGTGCACCATCAAAGGAAATGACTTGGAAGATGACGAAATTGAATCCGTACTGCTGAAGAAGTTCGGGGAGACTCTATCGAAGGGTGCCTTAATATGGTATCATAACTTACCCTCTAATTCTATTGATTCATTTGCTATGCTTGAAGATTCTTTTGTAAAGGCACACGCCGGAGCCATTAAAGTTGCAACGAGGAAGTCAGATCTTTTCAAGGTAAGGCAGAAAGATAATGAGATGCTCAGGAAATGCGTATCTCGGTTACAAGCGGAGAGAATGGATTTGCCTCTGGTCACCGATGACTGGGCTGTTCAAGCTTTCACTCAAGGTCTCAACACTCGGAGTTCCATAGCTTCACAGCAGTTGAAGCAAAGTTTAATTGAGTATCCGACTGTCACTTGGGCCAACTTACATAATCGATATCAGTCGAAGATCAGGGTCGAGGATGATCAACTAGGGACTCCTTCCGGGTCTGTTTATCCTAACATGCCCATGGATATGGTCAAAAGGGACATCGATCGAGAGCCGAGGTCGAATAGAGATCGATATCAACCGTACAACAGAGATAGTAGAGGCAGCAGGTCTGGGCGAAGCTTCGCACAAAATGAGAGGAGAAATGATCGAGGTCAAAATTCGTAGGGGCTTGGTGCTGAGGAAGATCACGTTAAAAATCCAAATTCGGAATGAAGGTACGACCCCATTCCAATTCTTTCTATTTTTTTGAGTAACACTTGCAGGCTATTGATAAGGAGTGGCACGAAGCTTTGGATATTAAAGCACGGATTGCACTCTTTTTCCCTTAGACCGGTTTTTATCCCATATGGGTTTTTCCGGCGAGGTTTTTAACAAGGCAACTATTGTTCGTGCTAACTTAGAGCAATTCAAAAGTATCCGAGGTTCCCTACAATAAGCCTCGAATATTAGGGGGAATTGCCCTCGAGTGTCAACTTTGTTGCAAGGAAATTACTTCGTGACAACGGGGTCTCGATAGGAAGATGTTGTAAGGGTCAAACGGTCGAATGGACCGTGCCCATATAGGTTACTCGAGCCCTAACATCAAACATGTACGCATGTATAATCATCTATTGAGAGAAGTATTTTTCCTTGCCAATATCCCATGCCTCAGAAAAATTTCCTACTTTACAATTTCATACTCTCGATCTATTATGTAAACATGCTTAAGGGCCGATCATGACAAAAGTTCGAACAACTAACCCCACGCTTGGGGACTGCCGTCCGAAAAATAAACGAAATCAAATTATTAAAACTTCGAGATCATAAGACCTTAAAGGAGGTCCTCAATTTTTACAGGCCACGGCCGCCCTACTCGGGGACTGACACTTCGGGAAAGCTCGAAATGAAACAGAAAATGAGCCCAAAGGGCAAGTTCCAAACTAAAGAGGCTACAACCGAATTAACACGGATCAGAGACGTCCAAAACCGTAACAAATACAAAGTCCTAAGGGCCACTCTCTTCGAGTTCGAAGTTTCATTCTTACTCGACTATAAAGCCTAAGGGCTACTTTTACTTCGAGTTCGAGAAAGTCCTCACTCGATCATAAAGCCTAAGAGCTATTTTTATTTCGAGTTCGAACAAGTACTCACTCGACTACTAAGCCCAAGGGCTACCCGAGTTCGAATAAATTCTCACTCGGGGACTATCTTTCGAGCCCAAGGGCCACCTTATCTCGAGTTCGAGCATGTCCTCACTCGACCATAAAGTCTAGGGCTACTTTCATTTCGAGTTCGAGCAAGTACTCACTCGACTACTAAGCCCAAGAGCAACCCGAGTACGAGAAAATTCTCACTCGGGGACTATCTTTCGAGCCCAAGGGCCACCTCATCTCGAGTTCGAGCATGTCCTCACTCGACCATAAAGCCTAAGGGATATTTTCATTTCGATTTCGAGCAAGTACTCACTCGAATACTAAGCCCAAGGGCTACCCGAGTTCAAATAAATTCTCACTCGGGGACTATCTTTCGAGCCCAAGGGCCACCTTATCTCGAGTTCGAGCATGTCCTCACTCGACCATAAAGCCTAAGGGCTATTTTCTTTTCGAGTTCGAGCAAGTACTCACTCGACCATCAACCCCAAGGGATACCTTACCTTAAGTTCGAGCAAACCATCATTCGACTGTTAAGCCAAAAAGCTACTTAAACTCAAGTTCAAATGGTCATTCGGGGTCCATCAATTAGAAACGGTCGAGGGCGGTACTTGTTGTCGGTCATTACCATCTCAAACTCTGGACCTTCAAAAGCAATTTTATGCTAAGGCTCTTTGACCGCACAAAAGGATAACAGATTCAGAAGCCATGGAAGGGAAAAAGCTTTATATATTCGTCAAAACCTTTTTACAAGGGCTATAGGTCCCGATCATGAATTCTTTACAAGGGCCGATTAGCCTCAAACTAAGTAAAAAATTACGAAATGCACGAAACCTAAGCAGCACGATCCTTATCGGTAGAAGTGTCTTCGCCCTCAGAATCATCTCCATCGCCAGATTCGCTAGAGTTCTCGGAGTCTTCCTCGGGAAAGGCTAGCTTCCGAGCTTTTGTTTCCTCTGTCACTTACGTCACGGTGATGATGTCATAGCAAATCGGGGTAAAGATCAAAGACTCAATTCATTTCTTGTCGTTATACTCCAAAAAACGAGGGGACTATCTGCATACGGTTAAAACCGGGCCCATCCAATTTTACTGATTAACCAAGACCGGGGGAATGGATCGAGGATCGGCCTCGTAGTATATCAGACCGAGGCATGAGGATAAGGTACCGAGTTCGGGATTCGAAGTTCCTATCAAGATCGAGACCAGTAATGATCGAGGCCAAACGGGATAGACATCGAACAAGGCCGAAGATAGCATAATAACGGAAAGGCGAGATATCCGTGACTGGTCGAGGATCATGGCGGAAATCTCGGAACGGATCAAATCAAGTACGGGTGTTTCGCTAATCATGGGATTTCCTTCTATAATTAGACTTGTACCATAAGTGAAATTCCTCTACTATATTAAGGGGGATCCTAATCACTTGTAACCATCTTACATTCACGCATATCAAAGCAATACAATAATCTTTTCTCTTATACTCTCTTGTTCATCAACTGCTTTTCTTTTACTCTCACTCACTCAGTTCGAGGGCGACCTAGCTCGAGGTCTGAATCGCATTTCAATATTGGTTTGCTTTACTTTATTGTTCATTTCTACTATCAATCATCGTATTTATCAATTGGTGCTAGGTGAAATTACAAATCCTTAAAACCACTTATAAGTTTAAGGGATTTTTACATACCTATACACTATTAGAAACTTTAATACCAAAAATATCCATGTTTAGTTAATTACCCCACCTAAACAAGTTTTGTCTACAAAATATATACATTCCACCTTAAAAGTCTCCCAATCCATTATGTTTGCCTTCAATTAAGGGATTTACTTACACCCTTTTCCTTTTTTCTCTCCCCTCTTCTCTCTAGATTCTCTCTTTCTCCCCATATCTCGAGTAAACAGAGTGCTTTGAATAATAACGAATTTTCCAACTAAATCTGCTACTCTAACAGACTTTGCTCAAAATCCTCTTTCTTACTTTTCCTTTTTATCTTATTTATATACTCTTTGAAGTGTCAATAGATGAGCTAACCTCATGTACAAGTAAAGGTACTCACTAAATTGAATGATAATGAATTGGGAATTCTTTCCAACTACCCTGCCCTTCACCAAGGACAAATCTATTACAGAAAGTTCAAGTACTATTTTAAGATAACCCGCTTTACCCTTAAATCTTGTCCTTTAATTAACAAAGATGAATATTACGGATTGTTGTTCCAACCGGCAACTACCATGCCCTTAATTCTACAAAGGAATAAAATCTACTGGAGAATGCTCAAGGATAATTCGAAGTTACCGTTACACCATCTTCTTTTATAATTAAATTCTTGCATTTCCTTTGTTATCTATCCATATGGATGGGATAGTAGTGGTTGATATGTTAATTTCAGTGTCGACAAAATTGTGATAAACTCGGAGTCAAGTTACGACGCATTACTTTCAGCCATTACAGAGCATCTATCAATTGATATACAATTACAAGTTTCATACATTATTTTTATCCAGTTATACACAACTACAATATCATACCACTTGAATACAATTTTTATACAATATATCTTTTGTATATTTTGTATCTGATTTATACATAGTAAAAACAAAATTCGTACAACTAATTATATATTATACAACTTATCTACAACTTATCTATAACTTTCATACATTATTTCTAGCCAGTTATATACAACTACAATATCAAACGACATAAATATAATTTTTATACAAATTTTATACAATATATCTTTTGTATATTTTGTATATGATTTATACATAGTAAAAATAAATTTCATACAACTAATTATATATTATACAACTTATCTACAATTTTCATACATTATATACAACTACAATATCATACAACTTAAATACAATTTTTATACAATATTGTTCAACTTTCATACAATATTTAAATGAAAAAATATATATAAACAATAGAAAAACAATAGAATATAATTTTCTATAATTTTACTACAACTTTACTACAATTTCTGCAGTATAATGTATGTCATGTCTTCTTCTTCTTCTTCTTCTTCTTCTTCTTCTTCTTCTTCTTCTTCTTCTTCTTCTTCTGCTTTCTTCTTCTTCTTCTTCTTCTTCTTCTTCTTCTTCTTCTTCGAGTTTCAATCTGAAATTCAGCCGAAATCAAGTCTAATCTTCACCAAAATACCCTCAAAATTGAGATATAAACTCCAAACAATATTTTCAGTTGTTTGCAACAACACCCAATCCAAACAAATAATGGTTTTTGAAAGCCCAAATTTGAATTCAAAGCTTCAAAGCTTTTTAATGGCTGTCAATGGTGAAATTGCTGCTCTCTTTTCCTTTACTTTACATTACTGGAATTAGGGATTGAGAGATAGAGAGAGACGTAGAGAGAGAGAGAGAGAGAGAGAGAGAGAGAGAGAGAGAGGAGAGAGAGAGAGAGACGGAGAGAGAGCCTATGAGAGAGAGAGAGAGAGTAAGGATGGGAAATAATTGATTCCTAATATAAAGGGATACTCATTTAATTATAACTAAAGTGAATATAATTGATAAATTTGTATATATGAGATAATTAAATTGAAACTTGAGTAGGGAGGATAATAATAAAGTTTCCAATAATGTATATGTACGTAAAAATTTCTATGTTTTGTGATAGTTGAAAAAAAGAAGTCGTGGATAGGTCACATTAAAAAAAAAGTAGCACGTAGTACAGTAATTAACAACTACATCTGAAAAACGTAAGCCGATGACGTTAGATAACGAGATAAAGTTTATGAAACCCAATTTTGCAACACTTGAAATACATCAAATATCTTCATTGCTTTAATGCAAGAACATCGAATTATTTTTTTGTTTCTAAAAAATTCAATTTCGTAACCGTTGGAATGCATAAAGCAAAAACAGTAAAACATTTTCATTTTATTAATAATCCAAACTGATATGTATAAAGCTCAATTAAAGACAAACAGTTAACCCGTTAAAGCTGAAATATTAAAAAGGAAGAAAAACTATCCCTATCAAACATTTTGTCAAGATTTAATTGTTAAAGACAAGTAATCACCTGAGACACTGCAAAGGAAGACGTAAATGTAATTATACTGTTTTGTCCTTTTCCTTTATCGTTTTCATAAAAGAATTTGGTAATTAAAAATTGTAACAATATAAATATTGGTTAGCTTAGTAAAATATGATGTACAACTAGAACTGAGTTTTCTATTAGCAATTTAATATATATCATTTAAAAAGTTCAAGAAAGCAGTGTATCTGAAGTGAAATGGGTCCAGGAAATCCCTCTACTCGTATTTGACTTTGCAAGATCTATCATCCTTTCTTTAATGTTTCAGTTTTATTGGGAGAAATTAGTGGGGATGGACAAGTTTGTTTGCCGGTTGGCGCAAGCGATAGTCAGCTTTCCATCATAGACGGAGTCAGGATTTGAGACTTATGGGTTCGACATTGTAATCCTTTTAAGTTACTGGTTCTAAATTATATTTTTATACCTATTCAATGGATTTTTTAAAATAAATACAAAGCATGAACAAAAGCTATTGGGTTTGGCCAAACCCTTGTTGGGCAGAGAGTAGAAAATAAGCAGAAACAGAGAAGAAAGGAACTTAAAGCTGTCAACTTTATTTTTAATATTGCTTGACTTGAATAGATAACAACATATGCCCACATATATATAGGCTGAAAGAAATAAAACGGACCTAATATCTAGGACCTGTAACCCACTACTGCACTTTATTAGCAAAGCTAACTTGACTTGAGTAAATAAAGGAAACTACTTAACAGAAACCAAAAGACTAGTTCAATCAAACTATCCATTCCCAATTTACTACACAATAAAGTTTTGAATCACTCTTCAACACTCCCCCTTGATTCAAAATTGCACACACTAAGCAATCGTCTGAAATAGCAGAATTTCTCCTTTGATAAAGCCTTCGTCAATACATCAGCTAGCTGCTCCTGTGTGCTGCAATATTCCAGTGATATCTCCTCCTTTGCTACCAAATCAAGGATGAAATGATAACGAATATCAATATGCTTTGTCCTACTGTGGAATGTTGGGTTCTTTGTCATGGAGATAGTTGCTTTATTATTACAAAGTATCTTCGTTGCTCCCTTCTGCTCTTGTTGAAGATCTGCTAACACTCTTCTTAGCAAACGGCTTGACAAGCTGCTGAAGTTGCTGCAATATACTCAGCTTCTGAGGTTGATAATATTGCTGTAGCTTGCTTCATTGAACTCCAAGTCACCACACCTGAGCCTAGAGTGAAAATATTTGCCGAAACACTTCGTCTATCATCCAATGAACTTTCCCAATCACTATCTGTGTACCCGTACAATCTGAAATTAGAAGTATTTGAGTACCAGATACCAAAGTCCAAAGTTCCAGCAATGTACCGCAAGACTCTCTTTGCTGCTCCATAATGAATCTTTGAAGGTTGCTGCATAAACCTGGAAATAACACCTACAGAAAATGCGATATCGGGTCTAGTGTGCGTCAAATAAATTAGACCTCCAACCAAGCTTCTGAACAATCTTGCATCTGTCAACTCTTCTCCATCTTCCTGATGTAATTTTTCATTAATATTCATGGGTGTGGCTGCAGGCTTGCAATTAAGCATGCCAAATTTATTGAGTAGATCCCTGCCATATTTCTTTTGTGAAATAAAAATTCCATCTTCAACTTGATGGACTTCAAGACCAAGGAAATAGTGCAACAAACCCATATCCGACATCTCAAACTCATTCATCATTTGAGACTTAAACTCATCAACAAGAAATATAGAGGAACTAGTATAAATGATATCATCAACGTAAAGACAAACAACGATGAAATCATTTTTACCTTCCTTTTTCACATACAAGGTGGGCTCGTTCTCACTTTTCATGTACCCATGTTGTTGAAAGTAGCTATCAATCCTGCTATACCATGCTCGAGGGGCTTGCTTCAAGCCATACAATGCCTTTTTCAGCTTGTACACCTTTGTTTCATTGCCTTCCTTTATGAAACCTTCAGGTTGTGCTACAAAGACTTCTTCTTGTAATTCTCCATTGAGGAACGCCGATTTGACATCAAATTGATAAACTGGCCATTGCAATTGTGCAGCCAATGCTAGAACCACCCTCACTGTTTCAAATCGAGCTACCGGAGAAAAGGTCTCTTCAAAGTCAACACCATATTGTTGGGCATAACCTTTTGCTACAAGGCGAGCTTTGTGCTTCTGTAAACTTCCATCTGCAGCAAACTTTGTCTTGAATATCCATTTCAAGCCAATAGAATTTTTGCCTTCTGGTAGATCTACCATCTCCCATGTTCCATTCTTTTCAATGGATTTCATCTCTTCTACCATTGCTTTCCGCCATTCTTCTTTTTCAGCAGCTTCTTCATAAAATAGTGGATCTGAAATAGCAAGAGCAAATTGACAAGAAGTATATATGTTATTAGGATATTTTGAATTCGATTTCTTGACTCTTGTCGATCTTCTTAGTGGAAATGGCTCAGCTGCAGTTTCTTCAAGTGTTACAGATGTGTCTGGTGCCATTGTTGAGCTACTGGAGGAACTTGTTGGAGAAAATTCTTGTCTTTTATCAGGAGAGTCTTCAATGGACATAGGAATCTCATGTTGTCCTTGTTCTCTATCCCAATTCCAGCTAGTATTTTCATCAAATATAACATCCCTTCTAACTGAGATCTTGCCATTAAGAGGGTTATACAATCTATATGCTTTAGACTGAGTACAATAGCCAATAAAAATGCATTTTTCAGACTTTTCATCAAGCTTTTGACGAGCTTGTGAATTTACCAAAGCATAAGCGACACATCCAAAAACCCGTAAATGACTTACATTTGGTCTCCTTTTATGCGGAGCTTCATAAGGAGTTCTGTTCATAACAGCCCTTGTTGGTGACAGATTCAGCAAGTAAACAGATGCTGCCACAGCTTCTGCCCAGAACTCATTTGTGAGTCCATTTGCTTGTAGCATACTTCTTGCCATCTCTATGATGGTACGGTTCTTTCGCTCAGCGACACCATTCTGCTCTGGAGTATAAGGAGTTGTTAACTCCCTATGGATGCCATTTTCTTCACAAAATAAATTGAATTCATTGGACACAAACTCTCCTCCTCTATCTGTGCGAATAACTTTGATACTGCAGCTACTTTGATTCTCCACCAAAGCCTTAAATTTTTGAAACTTCTCAAATGTTTCTGACTTGTTTTCCAGAAAGTAAACCCAACTCATGCGACTATAATCGCCAGTATATAACAAGAAATAACGACTCCCACCCAAAGACTTAGTTTGCATAGGGCCACATAAGTCAACATGTATTAATTCTAAGCATTTAGAAGCTCTCCATGCTTTTCCGGTGGGAAAAGATTTTCTGGTTTGTTTTCCATAAATACATCCTTCACATAAATCAAGAGAACCAATTTTTGGTAGTCCAAGAACCATACTTTTATCACTTAGCAGTTTTAGACCTTTGATATTGAGATGCCCATACCTCAAATGCCATAACTTTGAGTCATTCTCTACACTTGCAGCGAGAGCAAAATTTTCCATGTTAGAAATATCCAACGAAAACATCTTGTTCGGAGTCATGTTGATATGAACCTTTTTGCCTGACATTTTCTTTGTAATAACACAAGCACCGTCATCAAATAAAAGAGAATATCCACTAGTCATTAGTTGTCCAACGCTCAACAAATTGTATCCTAAATCAGGTACAAATTGAACATTATCCAACTTTTTTACTTTTCCATGGCTAGCGTCAACTTCTACTGTGCCTTTTCCCTCAACTTGCATCTCCCCTTTGTTGCCAAGCTGCACCTTTATCTTTTGTGTCTCATCAAGCTCATTGAACAAGGATTTAGTACCAGTCATGTGATTCGAACAATCGCTGTCCACAAACCATAAGTCGCTTGGCCTATGGTCGGTATCAATACAAGCCATAAAAAGATAATTGTCTTCCTCATTTTCTGTTGCTGCAAAATTTATTTTCTGGTCTTTATACCAACAATCAGCCTTTATATGCCCGTATCGCTTGCAATGATGACATTGAATGCCATTCTTTGTGTTACCTTGTTCGTTGGACTGCCTATACCCATCATTCCTTCCTCTGCCTCTTCCATAACCGCGACCACGACCTTGACCACCGCGAAATCCTCCTCTTCCTCAAGCTCTGCGTGTTGGAAAATCATTTTCTCCATATTTGGTGGTTGTGTCTTTTACTTGGAATGCCTTATCGTCATTCTTCTCTATCGATCGATTGATTCTCACCTCATGAGCTTGAAGAGATCCCATCAATTCATCAACAGAAAGAAACTGATAGATCTTTTGCTTCCTCTATGGCAACAACTACATGATCAAATTTTGATGTCAAGCTTCTCAAAATTTTAGCAACGATCGTTTCGTTTGAAATCTACTCACCATAGGAACGCATTTGACCGACTATTGCCATTGTTCGTGACAAAAAATCAGCAACTGATTCACCATTCATCATCATCAAGGTTTCAAAGTTACGCCTTAGTGATTGCAACTTCACTGCCATGACCTTTGAATCACCTTGAAATTCTTTTTGTAAGATTGACCATGCCTCTTTCGATGTGGTTGCTACTGCAATCCGTGAGAAAATAGTCTCATGGAATGCTTGTTGAAGAATGAACAACGCCTTGGCATCTTTCTTCTTGATTTCTTTCAGATTTTCCTCCTCCTCTTCATTGGGTTCAAATATTTCTATGAACCCATACTCCACCAAGTCCCGTAGCTCCTGCGATTTGAGCAATGTCTTCACCTTGATGCTCCCCCACTCATATTTCTCACCATTAAAAATGGGTATGAGTGGTTGAGAAGAAGAAAATCCAACTAGTGCCGCCATTGTTGTATAGTTTTTTTTTAAAAGCCAAAGTAACTCTCTACCTCTCTTTCTCTCGTGTTTCCTGAAAGACCCAAAAAGAAATATCACTCAATACCCAATGAACCTAAGTTGTTCGCTCAAATGCCCACAAGACCACAATGGCTCTGATACCAAATTTGTTGGGCAGAGAGTAGAAATAAGCAGAAACAGAGAAGAAAGGAACTTAAAGCTGTCAACTTTGTTTTTAATATTGCTTGACTTGAATAGATAACAACATATGCCCACATATATATAGGCTGAAAGAAACAAAACAAACCTAATATCTAGGACCTGTAACTCACTACTGCACTTTATTAGCAAAGCTAACTTGACTTGAGTAAATAAAGGAGACTACTTAACAGAAACCAAAAGACTAGTTCAATCAAACTATCCATTCCCAATTTACTACACAGTAAAGTTTTGAATCACTCTTCAACAACCCGCATCCAATACGTGGCTCGCCCCCTGCTTTCCATAGTATTATTTAATCGGTGAAAGCTTATCTCTATTTCATATTTAAACTAAATCAATATATGAACTTCGTTAATTTGACAAAATCCCCTCTTGAAAACTCGTTCAGAGTGAGATTTCTTTTTCTTTCCTTGAACCACTCAGGAACCTTGATTCACTAATATTTAATCACACTTGGATGCTTGGAGACTGATTATTATTAATATTTTTATCAACTCCAGCTTTTATGTACAATTATTTATAGCGCCAAAAAGAAAAACTAGAAGATAGAGGGAGAGACTTTGGAATGATAATTAAGATGCTAGTATTATGTTAGGGGCAAGTTGTGGAAAATATGTCTTCCATTTTCTTAATCCTCTATTGGGATAATATTCCATTTCGTGTATCGAAAATTAAAATAAACAAAGAAAAGACAAAAAGAGGTGTCAAATGATTCTTCCATTGTTATAATATTACGGACAAGTCGTTGATTAAATATCATAATTTTTTTTAATTATATTTCACGGAATGTAAAATAATATTACCGAAAAGTATAAACAAAAATAAACAACAAAATGAAAAGAAGATTATTTACCCGTAAAACCATACAGTTGAATTTAAGCGTGATTTATAGACAAGCGAATTGATTTGATCCAAAATGATAAATAAATTAGTAAACAAAATGCAAGACTTAGAGCCCGTTTGGATTAGCTGATTGTAAATAGCTGATAAGCTTGTAGTGCTGAAAAGTTTTTTTAAGTGCTGAAACTGATTTTTAAAATAAGCATTTACATGTTTGGATAGAAGTGCTGAAACTGATAATAAGCAGTTGATGTGTTTGATTAAAAAGTGCTGATAAGCTATTCTTTTGTTAGAATGACTAAAATACCCTTGACTTTTTTCAAAAGATCATAAATTAAAAGATTTTTGTAAAGAAAAGAATTAATAACGAATATGGAACGAAGAGAAAGTCAAGATATTTATTTTGGGGAAAGTATTTTGTGAATTAGAAAATATTATTAAGGATAAACTAGTAAAAGTGTTGGTCAAACTAAAAGTGCTTATAGGCTGAAAAGCCATAAGTTGGGGGTGACCAGCTTATGACTTATGGCTGATTTTAGCTTATAAGCACTTGGCTTATAAGCACTTTGAGTGTTTACCAAACGCGTAGATAAGCCAAAAGGTGCTTATAAGCCAGTTTGACCAGCTTATAAGCTTAGCCAAACACCCTCTTAGTGTTGGAATCGAGGTAAAATGGCAAAAAACTTGGTTCCGGGAGCAAGTCTTTCGAAGACAACACTAAGAATATCGTTAGACAGAAAATAAAATATTATTTAGCTTGGAATAATATTTAGCATAAGTTTGTCAGAGTTTTCATGTGTTACAATGGCTGTTGAAGTCACTATTTATAACTATACCTAGAGAACAAGGTCCTAGGATCAAGTCCCTCTTAAATGACAATAATGGGGGCCATTGATGATATGTAACTATTTAACCCAATATAAAGAAGAAATCGGGTTACTGATAACCAAAATTACTTCACTTTCTTGGTAATCTGAAGAATATGACGATTAATGAAAATAATTGACAAGGAAAGAAAACTCAAAACAGATTGATAATCTCTGCCAGAATTGCGGTTGAAACCTTTTGAATAAAGTAAAAGAATAATTGCATATATTGGCCAAAAATCAGATACCATTACAAATGAGGACTATGCCCTTATATAAGAGTACATAATTATAAAGGTTTCCTTATTTAATTCGGGCTTGTTAATGACATTAATTGCCTTGATTACTTGTTATCATATATAATTGTAACGGAAGCATTATTGACTGAAGATTTCCCGTAACTATGATTAATATCGATTTCCTTTCCTTATTAATAACAGATTCGCGCATCTTTCCTCCTTATGGTCTTTATCTATTCCATTCTTATTTCTTCTTTTCCAGCTGTCAGGGCCGCTTCCTTTTCTAGAGAAACATCGGGGGTGTATATCCTGTGCCTTCTTGAATTCTTTAATTTACTTGATTGAGAGCGCCACCTGTCACCTTGATGGTAGTCCACGTGTCATGCCATTTTTCCACTAATACAGATAGTCCCCCTACTTTCTGAATATTCTCAACTGAATATTCAGGAAGTGGTAAGTATTTATGGCGAGAATTCCTTGGTGCCGTTTCTCGAGTAACATAATGCCTTTTTCAGAACCAATGCGACATATTCCATGTCTATTTAATGCTCAAGACACGTGTCTCATTATAATTGGTTTTACAATTTTCAGCGCCTTTTTAGAATTTTTCTGCGGCTGCATCAGTCACGAAGTGATGGTTCCATGATGATAGTTCATAATGATCAACCCTGATGACGGTTGCTTTCCTCTATTAATACCTCATCACACTCAATTTCGAAATTCTCTTTTCTTCGTCCTTGCATTCACCTTCCTAACTTTTCCTTGTATTTCTTCATTTTTTCCCTGTATTTCCTTCATTAAAGATGTCATCACGTTCTCAAAATCCTTCTTCAATTCCAGACCCATGTAAAGTGGTGATCGTTGATGAACTTGCTCCTTCTACTACCCCTACCATGAGTAGGAGAGGTGGCAGACTCCGTAGTTTAGGTTAACTATCCCTCGTAGTTATACTCCTCAAAGTAGTACTGTTAAATCATCTTCTTCTAGGGCTAGAACTCCCTTAATCCCTAGATCTTCCTCTAAGGGGAGGGATAAAAACGAACCCATGTGTGAACCTACTGTTTCTGAGATTGTCCCGTAAAAGTTTTCTTTCGTATCAGATCGTGAAGTTATGAAAAAACGGGTTTCTTCTATAGCATCTCTTACTCCCGCTGAACATTACCCAAGCTTGATGTCACGACCCATTTTCTGAACAAGCCATGACCGGCACCCGATCACTAAACATGGCCGAGCGAACCATCTGTACTTATCAAATCTATTATAACTTCAAACTTTATATGCAACAAGGCAATACTTTAACCAAATACTTTTGATTAATTTGAATATTTAAAATAAATCAACTCCAAAACTTTATTCGTAGTAACTACTGAAATACTGCTAGGTTATTATCCAAAAACATCTGAATCTTAACCCAGCGACTGTGTCTATGAAGCCTCTATTGATAAATTGACGCACTGCTCAGGACATGAGATTTCTTGGCCAATTCTCTAAGTAAACAAAGAAATAACTAAATAAAGATGACTCTACGGAATACTCCACAAACAAAAGCGGAGCTCACCATAGCACTGGAAGGGAGGGAAGTCCTAAACTGTAGCCTACTCGCCTGCAAAATCGGTTCCTACGTTTTACCGCAGACCAACGTAGGTTCCCAAAAGAGAACGTCAGTACCATCCATTGTACTTAGTGAGTCTCAACAACAGGGGATGAAACTTTAATAAAATATACATTACGAGCAAAGATTCTAAATGCATGGGAACATAAAGCATCTAAGAAGAATTCTAATATAATTGCATAATAACACTTTATGAATATTCTAAAAGAAATTCTTTTTTTTTTAAAAATACTTCACTTCGTACTTCGGGAGTTCCAGCTATCCTAACTTATTTCTGTCTTAGTCACCGTGTGATCGACACGGGTTCGATCCCAACCTGATCGAATAGGCCCAATCCACGATGTGCCACTCCCTTCATGGTACTCAGCGCTTATGTACCATACCTTAGCTTGGTTAGGCAAATTCTCAGCAACGAGACCCTCGGCTCGTGTGCTCCCTACTTTGGCCCAAGTAGTTTTAGAAAGTCAACGCCTTGGTCAGGACCCTCGGCCTGGACGATGACCCCTTCTCAGAATAGAGGATACTCCTAAAAATCTTTTCTCTCTAAAACTTCTTCTTGTGACTTTTCAAGTCTAAATCTTTCAAACGTACTTATTCTGGAATCCTTAAAGGTAAAGTATGGCATAAAAATGAAATAAACATTCAAAATTATTTCTAAAGATTCTTGCTTCTTCATGAATTTTCAACATGAAAATGGTATATAAGAATAACACAAAAATCTGAAAATTTATACACATATATCAAAATAATTATCTAAACTTTAGCTAGAAATAATTTTAAGCTAATAGGTACCTACTCACTCCAATTAATCATATATTAGCTCTTTTATGCAATTCGTCAAACACCTTGTGTGCGTGTTTTTGTGAGTTAAACCACTTTAATAAAGTGGTATATAAACTCATCTCAAAACTCCTCGAGCCAATATGTAGGCCCCAGTCCAATTTATGCCCGTCAAACAATTGACTCTACAACAACCGGTACATTATAATTAATTTTAAAGTTTCACACCTAAACATGAAATTTAATATTGATACAGAGAAAGAAGGGAATTAACTATTCAATTCTTACCTACTACTACTTTAGGATAATTGACTATAGGAAATTTTATATACCTGAGTTCAAGAATTAGTGATTTGTAAAGAATTCTAGAAGTTCCTTGTCTGCGTAAATAGTCTTGCTGCCTCTGTTTCTTATCGTTACGTGAATGAATAGAAGTTTAAACCTTCTGTTTTGTGCCTGACTTGTCTAAGGTTTTTTGAGCCTTTTATTTCCCTTTAGTCCAAGGCTTAAGCATTTCCTTCCCTCACGTAAAGACTACTGTATGGGCCTTACGCCCAATTTTAGGTGTCTTTTTTTTTTTTTTTTGACTTGTATTTAACTATACCCACTATTAATAATATAAATATTAAAATTATTAATATTCCCCTAATTGTACATCCAATTATTTATAAATAGAGAATTAACTCAAAATCAATCACAAGGGTTTTAATCCGTAATAGAAGTATAATTTAAGATTATAAAAATTAAATTTCATATTTAGCGGGTCTTGAAACTTTTATAGATTTGAGGAGTGTTACAATCTTCCCTCCTTAAAAATATTCGTCCTCGAATGTTGCTAGGGCCTTATTCTTAAGCTAACAATCATTCCTTAGGTCCTTGAATCTCTTAAGTTGCACTACCCACTCTTCCAAGGGACTCAAAATTTTGGCTAACTCCCTAAATTTTCAAAAATTTCGGCAGAGTTTCCTTTGTAAATTGTACTATCTAAAAAAATATCTCTGTCACAAATACCACAACTACACCAACAACAACCAAATATACCATAATAGACACCATACATAGCTCATAAATTAATTACTCACACTCCGGCAAGGAGGTACCACAATAACTAACAAGAATCTAAAGCACAACATTTTATCACAAGTAAATCACTTTATTGAATCAATACTATGGCATAAACTAAATTACTACAATAACTAAGTATAATCTAGGAAGGACATAAACACTTGCTAACTTGTATTTAGTAAATGAAATATAAATGTCAAGCCAAACCTAGGTTCACATACCTTGTTACTCAAATAAATATGGATATTTCTTCCTCATATCTTCCTCGACCTCCCACGTAGCCTCTTTTGAATCATGATTACTCCACAAAATTTTTACCGATGCTATATCCTTTGTTCCCAACTTTCTCACTTGCCTATCGAGAATTTCTATAGGCACCTCTTCATAAGTCAAGCCTTCTTTAATTTCTATGGTATCGGTAGGTATTATATGCGACTCATCATGAATGTACTTTCAAAGCATAGACACATGAAAGACAGGATGAACAGAGGACAACTCAACGGGCAACGCTAGCTCATAAGCCACGTTTTCCTTCTTTTCTATAATCTCATAAGGTCTAATAAATCTAGGACTAAGTTTCCTATTCTTACCAAACCCCATAACTCCTTTTATTGGTGAAACTTTCAAAAATACCTTGTCACCAACCATGAACTCTGAGTCACGATGCCTCTTGTCAGAATAGGACTTTTGACGACTCTGAGCCGCTTTCAGTCTTTCTCTGATTAGCTGAACTTTCTCTAAAGCCTCACAAACAAACTCTGGACCAATCAACGGCACCTCTGCTGGTTCGAGCCAACCCACTGAGACCTACATATTCGCCCATACAACGCTTCATAAGGAGCCATTGTCACACCTCCTTTTTTACCACCCGAGGGGGTATAAGGGAGTTTTTTCAATTAAAGTGACATTATTCGAAATGAGATTATTTTATTTATTATTTTTTGGAGTCTCCACTTAGAATAGTTTATTTTGGTGTCCCAAGTCACCGATTTATTTTTAAATCCCAAATCCAGGAAATTCGACTTTCCTTTTGAAGTCTGAGAACCAGAAATTCTGAATAAGAAATCCTGTTAACCCGGGAGAAGGTGTTAGGCATTCCCGGGTTCCGTGGTTCTAGCACGGTTGCTTAAACTATTACAAATGGCCTATTATCTGATTTTAATACATGTTTTAGCCTATGATATATTTTAACTTATTAACCGCTTTTAATTATTTTTAGGAAGATTCAACGTTATCTAAAACACGTCTTGAATCATGTCACATGAAATGCACCCGCGGTCCATGAAACATTTTATCTAACTTTGTTGAGATTTGAATTTGGGTCACATGAAATGCACACCCGAGTTTAGGAAATTAATTTTTAAAATAGCGCGCCTAAAGCAACTATGCACTTTCAAATTTGCGAGGGCCATGAAAAATTCAACTAAATGGCACGCCTCGATTTCTAAGGATTAAAATTAATTAAGTGGGGGCCATGCATTTTGAGATTTTATTTGGCATGGCACACCTCAAATTATTCTATTAAAAGAATTTCTAAATTAGCTTTTGAGGGCCATAAGTTACATGTTAGGCTAATATGACGCACCTCAAACCCATTTTATGAGTCTAATTAATTAAAGAAGACTTAAAAGCATTCTAATTATTTTAGGCCAGTGCTCAAACTTAACTCATTAAACAGGAAGACTAACACTAAATGAGGTCCAGTCTATTTTATTCCAAAGCCTGGGCCTAACGTGAGGCCCAATAGCCTAACAAAGTTGCAAGGCTGCAAAGTTGCTGATTTCACAATAGCTTAGTTCAGGCCCAAAAGGGAGCCCAACCCTGAGGACAGACCAACGTCACAGAACTGACACTCACGATCGAGTCCCTTCATCGCACAAAAACAACATGCATTTGAATTCAAAATTACAAACTGATCCCATATCAAATTTTAACCAAATATAAGCAACAGGGTAAAGGGGTGAAGCATCACTAAACCATAGCACCATTTTAAGAGAAAGCCATTGCTTGAGTTTAATTACTCTAATGACACCAATTGCACGGTATGCCACTTTAATTTAAAAGCCCAAACTAACTTAAAACCATAACAGGAGAGTATGAACCTTCATTGAAACTCATAGATCCTAGAGAGATTGAAATTATACAACCATGATTTTAAACACCAAGTTCAGTAACATAACATTCAAACATAAACCATAGGAACATGGATTCAAAAGGGAATACTGCTTAAATAGACTAACTATTTGCTTAGGAACCATTCCTGAAGTAAAGGGATTATTTGTGCACCACAAACATGCTGTAACAGTTCGACTGATATACAAGGTAAAGAGAATTCAAAGGCAGTCCACATTACACTACTTATCATGGTTGAATGCAAAAATCTAGTTACTGATTTATCTAAGCAAGTTATTAATCAAATTTTCATAATAGTCCAAAATCAGATACAATGATGAGAGCTCAACTATCCAAACCAGAAATCAACTAGAACATACAGTAAATCAGATTACCAAAACACAAAACCATGAAGGAATACAGTTGAATCATAAACAAAGATGATGCTATGCTTTGAACTCTATTTTTCCATTTCATCCTTCAAATTGAGCCTCACATTAAGTAGGATTCAGAGACGTGTACCTGAATATAGCAAAACAAACCAGAAACACAGCTTGAGATCAGGGGGAAGCAGCAGTAGCAGAAAACAGCAATGTAACAGTGCAGAAACCAGCAACTCAAACCAAGCCTTTTAGAACCCCAAACTCAAACCATTTTTTCAACCATCAACACCAAACAAAAACCCAGCTACTTGATTTTGATCTTTCAGAAATTGTAATGAACCAAAGGAAGCAAAAACCAAAAGCCAGAAACCAAAATTTTAGCAAAATTTCAGTGTTTTAGAGCTTGGAAAAGACCCAGCTGTTTTCTCACTTTTCAGTGTTTTTTTAATCTCCATTTTTTTCTGACTTGTGTGTGAAGAAAGAATGCCTTTATAGGCAAACCTTAGGTCAGCAAGAATGAATTTAGTTTTACTCTTTTAATCTTTTTGGAATTTCCTTTTTGCTAATGTACCCTTAGTTTAAAAATCAGGTTTTCAAATTAGTCCTCATCCCACCTTCCTAGAAGTTTCCCTATTCAGTTACATAAGATTCTCCTACTTAAATTTCCTAATTTAACCTTTGAACCCCTGTTTTTTACTTCAAGAAACCAAATGGGTTAAATTGACCCAAGGTTCATCCCCAGAACCTGGGCTTGCCAAACCGGTTTAATTCCCCCTTTTGGGCTTCTGATTTTCAGACCACAATCAAAGGTCACAAATTAACGGGCTAACCAGAATTTCCAAAAGAAAAACCAGAAAACCTTTAAATAAAACCAAAACAAAAGGGGAAATGAACTAATTAGACCTAAATAATAAAAACCAAAACAAAATAAACTAGACTTGTTATTAATCTAATTAAGCAACAGAACAAACGATTAAAAACGAAACATAACAAAGAAAAAAAACAAAAGAGGAGACAGAAAAGAGATGAAGATGAACTTAAACGAAAAAGAAGAAGAAAAATGCAAGAAAGAAAAAGAAGCTGAAAGTACCGAAGAGCCAGACTGGCCAAATCTTGAAATTACTCCTCGAGCCTTCGATTTTGACTGAAATGGACCTTAATCGTGTGTTCTCAAACGAAAACACACGAATAAACGTCAATTTCAGCCCAAACCTTCACTAAACTCGCTGATTTGGGGTTTTGGGATTTTAGGGTTCGACTCAGATTTAAGATTCGAGGGAATCAGGAGTGATTCGAGGGAAACGGGTTATGGATTGGGAAAAGGGAGGGTGTGAGGCTTTTGGGATGTTGATTTGGGGGTGACTAGAGGCGGCGCCGCCGGCTACAATGGCGGAGAAACTCAGTGCGGCGCTAGGGTTAAGTCCGGTCTCGGAAGATGGGGGATGAAGAGTGAGGATGTAACGGGGAGGGGGGGAGTCAGGCGGTTCGGACAGTTAAATACTGTCAAACACCCTAGTTCTCGACCGTTCGATCAAGGAAGATCAAGGGTCTTGATCAAAGGCAATCGAAACGGGGTCGTTTGGTTCCTGAGTGGGGCAGACCGGGTAGGGGGAACGGGTTTTGGGCCGGTTTGAGCGGGTATTTGAGGGTAAAATGATTGGGCTTGGGAGAATTTAAATGAAATGGCCCAAAATCGGATTCTCTCACTCTTTTTGTTTCTTTTTCTTTTCTTTTTTTAATTTCAAAATTATTTTCCTTTTTTTTCCAAATTAAAAATAAAAACCTAAATTAATTCTTAAACCAAATCATCCTACCAAATTAAATTAATTAACTCTAAATAATAATTACCACAACTAATTAAATACCAAATTAAAAGAAAACTACCAAAATTCGAAGCTAAAAATTAAAAATGCAAAAATAAGTTTTTTTTTGTTGTGATTTTTCCATTTTTGTAAAACAAACTAATTTACTAATTAATCTAAAAAATGTAAAATTAAATCCTAAATGCAAATGCAATGTATTTTTTGTATTTTTTATGAATTAAAAAGAATTAAACATGCACACAAACATGCAAATAATCAGAAAATTCTATAATAATTCCTAAAATAACAAATAATTAAAAGAAAAACTAATTTTTGGGAATTCTGTAGGAGTAATTCATGTGAGGCAAAATGTCACGACCCAAATCCCCGCTCTGGTCGTGACGGCGCCTCTCATGAAGACAAGGCCAGCCTACTAACCCATATCGCTTTTTCAAATAAAAATAGTTAAACATGAATAAGCAGTCTAAATATGATTTAATAATATTAATTAGTGGAAGTACAACCCAACACAGCCCTAATCGGGGTGTCACAAGTCACGAGCATCTATAAGAGTGTAAATACAACTACAAGCTCTAAAAATACACTGAACAGGAATAATGAACAACAGAGAGAGAAGCGGTGCTGCGAACGCTGGTAGTCACCTCGCTAAACTCCTATAGCTTTGCCTCCAATCGGCCAAAACCCGCTACCGGATGAATAAATACCTGCATCTGCACACGAGGTGCAGGGAGTAAAGTGAGTACTCCAACTCAGTGGGTAATAAAGGTAAATAAAAATTGAGCAGTAAGAAATCACGTAAAATAAACCGTCATGCTGTATAGAGCAGTGTAAAACCCTTTTTAGAAAACAGTGAGGCTGTGAAATCCTTAGAAACATCTTGGCTCAATTTAAACCTCTTTTGGAAATAACCTTTTCAGCGGTTACGCAATTGAATGCAAACAATAGTGCAGATAAGCACAGAAATTCGCCCCTCGGGCACAACACTCAGTTTTCAGATAATGCTAGGCAATCAGGTAGGTATTGCATGAAATAGTACAGACAACAGATAATGCCAGACAAATGGAATAAAGTAAACACATAGAACAATACCAGTACCGCTGCGGCGTGCAGCCCGATTCATATATCACAGCGGCGTGCAGCCCGGTCCATTTATCGTCGAGGGCGCTCACTGGGGGTGTGCAGACTCCGGGAGGGCCCCCTTACGGCCCAAGCACAATATCAAGCCATCTTGTGGCATCAAATCTAGGCCCTCGGCCTCATATCAAATCAATATCTCACTGCTGCGGTGTGCAGCCCGATCCAAAAGTATCCTCACATTACAGGCCCTCGGCCTTACTCAGTCAAAAATCACATAAGCCACTAGGGCAACAGTAAAACATGATGCTCAGCCAAATATTATTGGAAATATCATTTCAAGTGTTAAAGCAAAATAACTTGGCTGAGTCTTAAAAACAGTGGAAAATACATGACTGAGTTCAGGTATAAAATCAAAACAGTGAGGAAATATCAACAACAATCCCCGAAGGGTTCAAATAGCTGGCACGAAGCCCAAATATGGCAATCAGCCCAAATTACGGTGATAACAAGTAAATTTCAGTCAAATACGCAGTAAATTCATCAATCGGGACGGACCAAGTCACAATCCCCAACGGTGCTCTACCCCACGCTCGCTATCCGGTGTGCAAGCCACCTCAATACAGCACTACGATGTGCAAGTCCGGGGTTTCAAACACTCAGGATATCATTTACAATCATTACTCACCTCAAACCGGCCAAAGCTCTAGCTCGCTATGCCCTTGCCTCTCAAATCGGCCTCCTCACGCGTCGAATCTGACCAAAACCAGAACGAATACGTCACAATATGCTAAGGGAACAAACCCCAAGCGAAAACAATCGAAAAATATCAAAAATCCCGAAATTGGCAAAACCCTAGCCCCGAACCCACTTCTTGAGACTCAGAATATTTCACATCAACGGGTTCCTTATCTCCCCACGAGTTTATACATATCAAAAACACAAGAATCGGAGTTCAATTGACCTTTCAAATCCTCAATTTTTGCTCTCTTAAGTTCAAGCCCTAAACCACCATTTTTAGTTCATGATTTTCTTAAATTTTCAGTCTAAATTCATGAAATAACACCATAGGATTGTGTTCTGAGTCAAAAATCCTTACCTTATCGAAGTTCTCTTGAAATACCTCTTCAAAATCGCCCAAAAGCCCTCAATCCGAAGTTAGAAATGATAAAACCCTTCAAAAATTGCGAACGATGAATTATATACCTTTAGCCCAGGGGTTTTCGCATCTGCGACCCCTCCACCGCTTCTGCGGTACCGCATTTGCGGTTAAAAGTCCGCTTCTGCGGAAATTCATTAAAAATCCCAGAAGTCGCTTCTGAAACACCATTTCCGCATCTGCGGCTTCGCAGATGCGGCCACCTCGACTGTTTCTGCGGAAAATCATCACTTGGCCCAAACCGCATCTGCGGTCCACCTGCCGCATATGCGGCTCCGCAGGTGCGGCCACCCACCGCATCTGCGATTCCAGCCTTCCTCCTCCAAAACCGCATCTGCGATTATTCCCCCGCATGAGCGACACCGCACCTGCGGTCCCCAAGCCGCAGGTGCGAAAATACTAGCAACAGCAAAAACTCTGAAATTTCCCAAGTTCAAAATCTTCCCGTTAGCCATCCGAAATCACCCTGAGGCCCCCGGGACCTCAACCAAAAGCACCAACACCTCCTAAAACCTCATTCAAACTTGTTCCAATCATCAAAACACCTCAAACAACACCAAAATCATCAAATTACATTGGATTCAAGCCTAAGTTCTTCTAAAACTTCCGAAACACACATTTGATCAAAAACCCAACCAAATCACCTCCGAATGACCTGAAATTTTACACACACATCCCAAATCACACAACAAAGCTACAGCAACTCTCGGGATTCCATTCCGACCCTCGGATCAAAATCTCACCTATCAACCGGAAATCGCCAAAATACTAACTTTGCCAATTCAAGCCTAATTCTACAACGGGCCTCCAAAACCACTTCCGATCACACTCCTAAGTCACAATTCACCTAACGAAGCTAACCAAATCATAAAAACTCCGATCCGATCTCATATACAAATAAGTCAACTCTTGGTCAAATCTTTCAAATTTAAAGCTTTTAACTGAGACTGTTCTTTCAAATTCATTCCAATTTCCGTGAAAACCAAAACCAATGATCTACATCAGTCATAACACATTACACGGGGCAAGTCATGCCCGAGAATTGGCGATCAAAGTGCAAAAGCTCAATACGACCGATCGGTTCGTTACAGGTCTCCACTCCCTAGTTGATGCCAACATAACTTGATGCCAACATAGGGTAACCACTCCCTAGTTGATGATTTACCAACATAGGGTCTCCAATCCATAATTGATTTTATTTTAAATGTAGGGTCTCCATTCGCTAGTCGCTTTTCCAACATAGGGTCTCCACTCCCTAGTTGATTTCATTTTAGACATAGGGTCACCACTCCCTAGTCTCTTTTTCCAAGGTACACCATTCCCGCCCTTTTATTGCTTTCAATAATGAAGTAGTATAGAGTTTTGTTACAATAATTCACGAAATTTTCCTAGTGAAAATCGGGGCAGAAAAATTTTGTTCGTTTGTTTTGATGCCTGAGCAGGTCATACCTCGAGGCACAAGGTTCGAGACGACCAAAGGATGAAGTCTCAATCCAGAATAAAAGAAAAGAAGAAAAAAAGGAGTTGAATCCAAAGTGCAGAAGCGGAGAAAAGATGGGCTGCTCAAGACATGATTGAAGTCACAAGCGTTGCATGTCCCGTTGATCCAAAACAGCTGAAGAAGAATGAAGAAGCACCTGTAGCTAGCAAGCATCAAGATTCAGATCAGAGTCAACGTGAGGAACCAGCCAAGACTCAAGATCAAGCTTCAAAAGATTTATCGATAGGAATCTTGTAACTCGTAGCTGATAGGCTTAGTTAGTCTTTTTTATTTTGACTTTGGTGTAATAAGGAGCTCAGTAGCAGTAACAGCAGCAACATCAGTGAAATCACAGCTTCCCGGTAGTCCCACCTACCAAAACTTCCAGAACTACACTGACATGATTCCTTTATAGCCAAGGATATGTAGGCAACCTTCGGAGCAAGGTTCGGTCAAACATTTTCAAATGCTTCCCATGGAATATCCAAACGGGCAAAAATCGCTCGTAATTGCTCATTTTATCTTTGCCCGAAAATTTTTCATGTTTCTGAACAAAGAGGGGCAGCTGTGAGCATGTCATTTTTGCCCGACTAGAATATTCCTACAAAATTTCACAAAAAGATTTTTTTTTTGAGTTGTTTTAGTTTTTATGGAATTTGTAGGAATTTTTGGTAATTGTTCGCATTTAATTGTATTTTTCATGCATTTTCAACATCTTAAAATCATAGAAAATAACAAAAATGTCCAAATCTTCATAACATAACATTTGTAGGCCTTAATTGCATTTAGAACCCAATTACAAAAGTTGATTGTATTATTAAAATAAAAATCACATAAAATGATGTTCATTTTTACATTTTTAGCTCTTAGTGATAAATTAATAACTTTTGTTTGTTTATTTAAGATTGACTAATTATGTAAATAGTATAAATATATAATTAGTTTAATTTTATAAATTAAATTGATTTAGGACTTAATTTAGAATTTTAATCAATTTAATTAGATTGTAAAATCAAAGAAAAGAAAAGAAAACAAATAAAAAGGAGGTTTTATTTGGTCTTGTTCGAAACAGGCCAAAAGCATTGGCCCAAAATCACCAACTCCACCCCAGCCCAAACCCCAGGCCGGTCCAATCCCTATAACTAATACAAACGACCCCATTTTTGTCCTTGAATAATCCCATTTGTTGATCTCTTATGATCCAACGGCTGGGAACTCCCACTCCCTACCTATATAACTGTCCTAACCCTTCCCCTCCCCCCCCCCCCACCCAAACCTAGAGACTGGCCTTCATTTTCCTCTCCCATCTCTCATCTTTCATCTCTCATCTCTCACTCCCTCAGAACCCTAGCCGCCACAAAAATCACAACCGGCGGCCACCACAAAAACGGCACAAATCTTCCCCAAATCGACACCCTATACTCCTCTACCTCCCCTCATCATCAAGCTATTGACATCTTCGCCAAAATCCCCACCGTATGTTCTCAAATTCGGATCTAAAAAAAACCTAGTTCTTTCTTCTCTGATTTTTCGTTGAAGTTTCAAGACCCGTTTTGGCTCGAAACTTATGCTAATCGATTGTTCTTGGCAAGAACAATCGGTTAGTGTTACTTTCGAATCATTTTGGAGGGATTCGGACTTCGTGGTTGGCCAAGCACGTGTCAAAGTTTTTCTTGTTGTATTTAGGTAATAATCCGCGCTTTGTTTGTCTCCTTCTTCTTTGATTTCTATGATTATCGATTTGTTGGAAAATCTGTCAGCATGCTTAGGATTTAAGTTTGGTTTGCATGATTCATTTAATAGCTAATTGAACGATTTTGTTGAAGAAATTGATTAGGATTAATACATTTCTTATTTTCTTTTTATCCTTTTTTTGGCCAGATTAATACCTAAATCCGTTTAAACTAGTGTTTTGCTTGCATACTTTAATTAGGTGCATAATCAGTCTAATTGTATAAGTTTAGTGAATTTCCGGATTGATTGTCAAATGTTGGCTGTTTTTTGGCATTTCATTTGTGTTATAAGTGTAAATCTTTAGATTGTGGCTATTGGTATTAACAGAAACCTTAAGGGGGGCTAAAAGAAATAAGAAAATGAAGGAATCTTTCTGTTTAGCTGTTAAGAAAGTTCTAGAATAGAGATAAAGGACTAAAATATAAGAAACAGCTGAATTAGGTCAGATTTTGGGGTTAAAAGGTTTCAAATGAGAAGTAAAATGGTTAGGAAAATATGAGTAAATATCTTAATGGACAATTGTCTCAATAGCTGTCCATTTTCTGTTAAAAGATGCTTTTTTCCCTAAATTTTAGGGACTGCATTTGTCAGATTATTCCCTCAGCCTTTGCCTATATAAGAGGCCTCATAGTCCTTCACTTACATAGATTTCACACACTGAAAACACTCTCCACATTTCCCCTTCATTTTCAACACTGATTTTTGCATTTAAGAAGAGAAGATACAGAATTTTCTGGAATTGACACTCGCACAAAATTTCAGAAGTTTTGGTTTTCTTTTAACCCTTGGTCTTCTTAAGTTGGTTCTTGAGCTAAAGTTGAAGTTCACTCTTGGGTTTTCTTCATTGTTGTTTTTTCCTGCTTATCTGCCGTTGCTTTTTCCTGAGTCTGCTGGAGTTTTCTCCTTTAGTTTTCTGCTTTAGGTATGTTGATATCTCACCTATGGTTCTCTTGGAAACGTATAAATGAAATATGAATTGTTGTTCTGGTTGAAATTATATGTTCCTGTTTTTTGAGGTTACTGAGCTTCTTACTTGGTGTTATATTTGTTCATAACTTTGTGAATTTAGTATCTTTTAGCTGCTAAATAGTCTAAAGAGCTATGTTTGTTGATCTACACCTATAATAAGTGATCAGATACTATTCAGTTTACCATCATACTTGGTTTCGAGTTAGTTGAAGTTGTTTTCTCTGTCAATGCTTGGTGTTATTAGATTGATCATAAGCATGTAGTTTAATTTCTGCCTGGTATTGGTAGTAGATGATCAATGGCTGGGAACTTCACTTTACATTTGAGGCAATTTAGATGCAAAGCAAGATGTGAGTCTGACCACCAGTTGGTCAGATTTGCATACGAATAGACAATGAAATCAGCTCAAACTATGAAGTATGGTGACATTTCTGCCTGTTGTCCTAATCGAAAGAAAGACATGAGTAGTGTAGCTTGAAGCTCATAAATTACATACAGATTAGTTATTCAAATTTCGGAACAAAAGTTATGTAAATAATTACTTTTTATTTATTTATTTATGTTCCTTCAATAATGCATGTCGCTTGGAATTATAATAGTTGTGATTAGCTTTGCAGTTCTAAATACAGCCATGTATGTAATGTGTTAGATTCATTAAGGCTGAAAAGCCAAGATTTTACTCTTAGATTTGATCTGGACTAGCTACTTTAGACATTATGATAGATGGTGTATTGATTCAGTAATCATTTTTCCTGTTGATCGATTCTTAATTTTCAAAAATTAATAATTCGTAATTACTTTTTTATTCTTTTGCCATGTTGTGCAATATGCCATGAAGCAGCTCAAATTTGGGCCTGTTTTCGGTGGCCCAGATCCTTCTTTGCAAACCTGTTGGATCAAGGTTGTTCATTTTTTAAGTTTCATATTTTTGGCTTGACAGTCAGCTCGTTAACCCACTGTGGCTTTTTCTGAAGCAGAGATCGGGTGTAACTCAACACCTTTTGGTTTCCTTGATTGCCCATCATCCATCTAGCCTAATACCTTTTCAAGGCACCATTACCATAAAACTCAAAGATCATAAAAAGGCATAGTGTACCCAATCCTAGTCACTCAAATTTCCTTAGCAAAATTCATAACAAATTAGGATTCTATGTATTCTGGACAATCCGGACTTAATCTCAAAACCTTAGGAAAAATTAATTAATCCTTGAACGCCGAAGAAATGCTTTAGACATGTATTAAATGTATTACCGTGATTATGTATACGTTCGCGTGACACGATTACAATTTCAAATTATGAATACTCGTAGAAATGCTTTAGGCGCGTAATTAAATCATCACAATTACGGGTACGGTTCCTGTGGTATAGTTGCGATACGTAATCCCCAATTCGGGTGCACATTTAATGTGACCCGACCATAACTCGAAACAACAATAAAATAAATATGTTGTAGATCGTGGGTGCGGTTCCCGTGACGCGATTCGCAATGTGTACAAAAATAAACGAGTGCCCGACATTGCGACTTGTTCAAAAGAATTCCATAATTATTTAAAATAATTTAAAAGCGGTTAGAAAGTTAAAAATTCACAATAGGACGTAAGTATGTAATAACTCAGATAATTAGGCCAATTATTAATAGTTGAGCGACCGTGCTAAAACCGCGAAACTCGAGAGTACCTTACACCTTCTCCCAAAATAACAGAATTCCTTGTCAGGTCTTCTGTGTTCGCGGACTAAAAATAGAGTCAATTTCCTCGATTGGGATTTAAAATAAACCGGTGACTTGGGATACCATAAATATTCCAAGCGGCGACTCTGAAATTAAATAAATAATCCCATATCGATTAATGTCACTTTAATTGGAAAAACTTCCTATCCCCTTGGAAAAACGGAGGTGTGACAGCTATGGCGACTCTGCTGGGGAACGAACCCAGAATCTATGGTTCGGGTTCAGAATTCAAGCTTAGAATAACTGTTATACTTGGCTTTTATTTATTACCTGATATTACTTGTTTGGGCTTAATGTGCTAAATGCCGCTTTTTTGTCGCTTTGATATTGTGTGAACTGTATATAAACTGTTACGAAACCCTTCTTCTCTCTGAGTCTTCTAAATTTTCTGGGAATTCCACATTGGCGTGACTTCTTTTCTGTTAGTGTCATACCCTAATTTAGAACGAGGAACAGATCAGTTACCGGTACGTTGCCCCCTCGGCTCGAGTTGTCCGCTCGGGTAAGCCAAGTCTAGAACAATACACCCAGGTTTTAAATCTAGAATAACATAGCCTCATGCCGGATCCCTAGTAGGAATGCTTGTTTGCATCACGTGCATTTGACTTTGGGGACTCAACACAGGGGCTGGGTCCGTGTAGGACAGGTGTACTCGAAATAAAAGACCATCTTCATGCATTTTACGTGCTTCTTGTGCATTTATTTATTTCGACTTGCATGTTGACCGGCTTCTAGATCAGGGAAGATAAATCAAGAAAAACCAAGATTGAGGTAGGAGAGAGAAAATTATCCATTTCTGAAAACCCTGGTGTTCAAAATATCTCGAAACTTTGCCGAAATTTTGAAAAAAGAAGAAGAGAAAAAGTCATATTTTCCTGTTGCGTCAAAATTGACTGAACTACGCAGGTTTGATTCTCACCGGATGTGGGATACGTAGGCAACCCTCATCGGGTCTAGCCCCGCTTTTGAAAAAATAATCAAAAAAATGAAAATGTCGTCATTTTGGTCATAAATAAAGTTGGGTGATGCCGTTTTTGTCCAAATAGCCAGAAATGTCCCGACGGGACGTCGGAAGGCCGTTTTTGCAAGAATAGCTACCTATATTCCTTTTCCCAATTTTTGGCCACTTGGCAAATACAGCCCTAAAATCTTCACTTCTGAAGTGCTGAAGGGCCGTATTTGTAAAAGTAGTCGTGATTTGTTTTAATTTGAATTTTGCAAAAAATAATCTTTTCTGATCAGTTTTCAAACAAAACTCACATGTTTTAACCCAGTCACCCTAATTTTAAAAATGTGAAAAATGAGCACGGTTCAGAATTTATCGGTAAAGGTTAAGAATCAGATTCCATTGGCACTCCACATGTGGTGGGAGGATTTGGGAAAACAAGGGCAAGACAAGGTCAACTGACACCTGGGAGCACTCACTGGACTATTGAAGATTAAACCTAGAAGTGATGTGATAGAGGCATTAGTGTCATTTTGTGACCCTAGTCACAATGTTTTGCACTTCTCAGATTTTGAGCTTACACCTATCTTGGAAGAAATGGCGGGTTATGTCGGGAGTACAGAGGGTTTAAGACACAAGTACCTGATATCTCCAAGAAGCGTTACTCCCCACAAGTTCCTAGACTTACTGAAAATAAGCAGGCAGATCAAGATTGAAAATCTAGCAGGTGGAACTTCCACTTTTCACTTTCTATATCAGCGGTATGGGCATTTAAGAGGATTCGAGGACCCAGATTATGGACTCTGCAGTAAAGGAAACCGATCAAAGTGGGAAATGCATAGATGTTTTGCCTTCATGGTAGCATTTTTAGGCCTCTTAGTGTTTCCAAGGTAGGATGGGAAAATTGATTAGCGTGTAGCTGGCGTTGTCCATGTTTTGACTACCTAGGCCAACAGTACCCTCGCACCCATGATCGTATTAGATATATTCCGAGCCCTCACATCCTGTAAGGCCGGAGTAAGGTTTTTTGAGGAATTTAATCTGTTATCGCAAATGTGGATGATCGAACACCTTTGTCGCCGTCCCCGATACATGAACTACGAGTCTACGAGAAAAAATTGCATCGAAGAGTTTGGTACACGAGTGACCGGATTCGAAATGCCAGAAGGGGTCAAAGATTCTATAACTGCGGATTAGATAGAGTGGACATTGGGTTGGCTTCCCATTGATGAGATTGACACAACTTGGAAGATGCCAGATAGTTCACAAAGATGAAGATCTTACTACTCATGTGGTTGAAATCCGCTCCGAGGCTCAATTTCCAGAAGAAGAGGTTCGCCAAATTTGGAGCGAATGCCAATAATTGGGGGCAAACACCCGAGTACGCAATTTGTCCAGGGGTGAGGATTTACCGGGTTATCTTGCTTGGTATGGGAAGAGAGTCGCGACGAATGCTGAATCTGAAAGGCCAACTAAAAGGCCTCATATCCAAGAATTTGTTGACATGTCGCAAGAACAGTGGGCTTGGTTAGCCAAAGAGAATGACTACCGGACTACCATAAGAAAACTAGAAGATCAAATCAGAAACATCAAACTTGATAGTGGTTTGCAGGCCTCTGTGGATGAAGGAGAAAAGAAAAGGTTAGCCCGAGAAAATGAAGCCCTTCGAGCTCAGATTCAGAAGATGAAAATAGCCGCTGAAAACCCAGCAAGAAGCGAAAAAGACGAAAAACTCATAAGCAATCTGAGGCGAAAAGTGCACGATTATGGGTTTGATCTGGCAAAGGCCGAGGATGAATTGGCAAAAGCCCGAGCAAAATTGGCAAAGAATCCAGAAGAACGGACAAGGTTTGCTTAGCAGTTAAAGCAAAGGTATGACGAAAGGGTTACAATCTTAAGGAAAAAACTGGCTAAGCTCGAGAATGAAATGGTCCAGCAAGCAAGGGATTTCAAAATAGAGAGAGATCATTGCTATACATTGATTTCCCGATTGAGAGAAGACATACAACAATTGCAAGACCAAAATTATATGGCCACGCAAGTGTTAGAGGCCTGGTCTCAGCAAATTGGACGCATACTCCAAGAAAAGGATGTCATTAGAATGAGGGTTAAGGAAATTGCTGACTATGTCGTAATAAAGTGCCATGAATGCGAAGATATGACCAGGTCCATGTTTTTCACTGCCGTGATGACCTTTGTCCGTCAGGTGATGGCTGATTTAGAGTACCTCGAAGAAGAGATTGCACGCAGGCCCGCGTCGAGACCGACTGATGTCCCGCGGTTCCCCGGAGTAGCATTGGAGGCTCTTATGTATTCCTGATCTTCTTTTGGCTTTGAGTCTATATTTCACCTTTTCGAGTCTGTTAGTCTTTTCCAAGTCTTATTTATTTTTCTGTTTTTATGTCTGAGTCTTTGTAATAGAAAAACCCAAAAAGATTTTATTAATGAAATATTGAAAACCCAAACTTTTCTTTCTTTTATTTGCATTTATTCCCTGAACTACATATTGATCGAATTTTATGCGGTGTCATGATACGTAGGCAATCCCCATCAGATTCAATCATAGCTATAGACAATATGAATAAAAATAAACCAAAAGAGTAAAAGAGGAGAGAAGAAAAAGGAAAAATTGAGTGAAATGAGAGAAAAGCGTGAAGAAATAAAAGAGCGTAGAACAACAAAAGAGGAAGAAAAAGAATCAAGATCTAAAATTTGAAAAAGAGATAGTAAAAGTCGGGATGAAACACACAGCCGTTGCAAAAAATTTAGAAATGTTTAACTATTCAGGTGCATTGCATCCCCAATATGTGATTCCCTACCTATTAAATTTTTGAAACTAACCGGTTTGTTGTGTGGCATTAAGACATTTCCTGTTTTAGGTGGTTGGTTTTGTGCTAGTCTGGCTTCCCATCCTTAATCAACAAGATCCAAAGGCAGTATCCCTATGGCTTCCGAAATTCATCTACCGATTATTAATCCTTTTAGAGGATAGCTCGGCATCGGTTATCCCAGTGTCAGAATCAGCAGCTGCTGATGAAAATAGAATGTTGCGTTGCCGTATGTTAGAGATGTGGGATGCTTGGTTTAATGACAAAGAACCGCCTGGTACAATCCCCGGATTTCCTGAACTGCTTCCCGGGGCAAGCGGAACCTCCAACGTCCCTATTCTCGTAACCAACCCATTTATCCTGTTTGGTTACTCCACTATATCAGCTAATTTCACCCGTATGCCTTCCGAGGATTTCCCCAAGGCACCGTTTCCAGGAGTATCTTCTACAGTATTCACCGCACCACCAGTCTCTACTACGGCACAACCAACATTGCCTAGGCCATGCTTCGAACGCCAGTTTTCACTTTTTAAGTACCACAATTTCAGTTAGACACAGCTCACGTCACCCCAAACTCCTACCCGCAGCACCCACGATACGAGTCTACAGTAGAACAGGAAAGAATGGCAAGAAACCCCGAGCAAGAAGAAATGGCTCAGAAAATGAAAAGTCTTGAACAAAGTCTTAAGAACATGCAAGGCCTAGGTGGCCAAAAGAGTGTTTCGTACTCCGATTTGTGCATGTTTCCTCATGTCCATTTGCCCATTGGCTTTAAAACGCCAAAATTCGAGAAATATGACGGGCATGGAGACTCGATCGCTCATTTGAAAAGATATTGCAATCAGCTAAGAGGGGCGGGTGGAAAGGAAGAACTTTTGATGGCCTACTTCGGGGAGAGCTTGACGGGAATTGCGTCCGAGTGGTACATGGACCAAGACATCTCCCATTAGCATATATGGGACGACCTGGCCCGAGATTTCGTCAGGCAATTTCAGTAAAATGTCGATATAGCCCTAGATAGGAATTCTTTGACCAATTTTAAGAAGAAAACCACAGAAAGTTTCTGTGAATACGCTATCAAGTGGCGTGAGAAAGCAGCTCGAGTGAAACCACCAATGGATGAGGCAGAAATGGTAAATGTTTTCTAGGAGGACCAAGAGGCCGATTACTTCTAGAACATGATGTCTGCCATGGGCAACCCTTTTGCGGAAGCTATAGATCGGAGAAATGGTAGAAAATGGCTTGAAAACTGGCCGCATCATAAGTCAATCTGCTTTTTAGAGCCACTTCCCAAGCTATCCAGAACGGCTCGGGAGGTTTAGCAAATCGGAAGAAGAGGGAAGAAGGAGCCATGATGGCTTCAAGCTTGAGAAACTCTTGTCGATCCCGTGATTATTCTTGCCCGCCTTCCAGAACCCCGCAACACTACTACCCTCACCAAGTTGCAGCATACGCTGTGGCACCGCCTCCCTATGCGGTGATGAATGCCCAACCCTACACACAGCCACAGCAGCACTACAACCAAAATCGAGCTCCAATTCCCAGAAATAACCATCCTCATCAAGCTCTATATAACCCTCGTCTACCACAGAACAACTACCAACATAATAAATGCCCCCGTGAGCCTCCCGGGAAAAGCAATTTCACCCCTATTGGTAAGTCTTACTCTAGCCTGTTTCTGAAGTTAGTCCAGATGGGTCTATTTCTACCTGTGCCTCCAAACTGGCAAAATCCGGAATCTCCATCATACCGGCCCGGCACCAAGTGTGCCTATCATTCAGGGGCAGAGGGACATGATACGGAGAATTGTTGGACTCTCAAGAGGGCCGTTGAGAATTTGATAGAACAAAAGCGAGTGGTGCTGAGGGACGAGGAAGTCTCCAATGTGACTAACAACCCATTACCGGCTCACAACAACGGGCTGGTCATTGGGATGATCTGTGAGGACAAGGAATTCAATCCTACTTTGAAAGCTATCATTGCCATCACCGACTCAGAAAATAGACCCAAAGCGGTGGCAAAACAAGCTAGAAATGAGAAGAATATCAATTCAACTCCTCAAGTTGTAGAAAAGGCTGTGGAAACAAGGACAGGGGCAGCGCATACTAAGGACGCCATTCTCTACGTTCCTAGGGCCTCGAGAAAGGAACAACTCGTGTCGAACACTCCCAAAAGATTTGAGCAAAGGAAAGTCACTATGGAGGTGCCAAAGTTGTACATGCCCAAAGGGACTTATGTGGTGCGGGGGCCGGTAATTTCACCAAGGCTGACTGAGCCCGCGGTTATTAGCCGCGTACCACAGAGCCCTATGAGATAACCCACTGCAGTTCCTTGGAATTACAACAAGACAGTGGTCACGTACAGAGGAAAGGAAGTCATGGGAGAACTAAATGAAATGAACTAATCTGGGAGATACCACAACCCAGAAGAGCTGAACAAATCAAAGCTAAATAAGGAGAAAAGGTTTCCACTCAAAAAGCCGGTGAGAGATGAAGAAATGGAAGAGTTTTCCAAAGAATGAAAACTTCGGAATATGCCATAATTGATCGACTCAGGAGGACTCCTTCCCAGGTTTCACTTTTATCCTTGCTGATGAGCTCAAATGAACATCAGAAGGTGCTTCTAAAAATACTGAATGAGGCGTATGTCACGATTGAAACTTTAGTCGAACAATTGGAAAGAATGGCTGAGCAATTTTTTGAAGTCAACCGGATTTCCTTCAGCCGCGATGACTTGCCTCAAGAGGGAGCCCCCCACAACAAAGCCCTTCACTTGACTGTCAAATGTGAAGTTTATTATGTAAAGAGGGTTATGCTAGATGGTGGGTCCGGAGTCGACATTTTCCCTCTTTCAACGCTACAGAGGATAAAAATCGGGACAGAAAGGATTAGACCAAACAATGTCTGTGTGCGCGCTTTTGATGGCGTCAAGCGAGATACGATAGGGGAAATTGATTTGATTCTGACCATTGTCCCTTTGGATTTCGAAGTGACTTTCCAGGTTCTAGATATGGACTTCGTATTACTTTCTCCTAGGAAGACCATGGATTCACGCTGCACGGGCTGTGGCCTCCACCCTCCACCAAATGGTCAAGTTTGAACATGAAAACCAAGAAATCGTTGTCCATGGGGAGGATGAATAGTCCATTTACAGGGACCCATCAGTCCCGTATCTCGAAGCTAGAGAAGAAAGTGAGCACATTGTCTATCAAGCCTTCGAAATTGTGGTCGCCGACCAATGTGAAGAAGGGGCCCTGTTTCCTCAACCTTGCTTATCAAATGCATCTGTCATGGTAGCCAATGAAATGGTTAAACATGGGTACAAGCTCGGGAAAGGGCTCGGGGTATCTTACAAGGCATCACAGAGCCCATCACTTCGACCGCTAATAAGAAGTTCTTCTACGTAGGTTTTCAAGCTACAAATGCCGACATAAAATGGGCTGATGAGCGCAAGAGAAATGGGTGGGTCATGCCTCAGCCTGTTCCGCATCTCGCCAAGTCATTTGTTAAACCCAAGTATGAAGAAGAAGAGGAAGAGGCCTTCACAGCCGAGGAAATTGAGGATATTTGTGAAGCAATAAAACAGATGTTGTACAAGTCCCACATGGTCCGGCCCGGGGAAGGCACGAGCGCTGCTGAGGTGTTGTACATGGGACCAAATGCCAAGCTTCAAAACTGGCAGGCTACCACATTCCCTATCAGACGGGAATCCCGGTAGTCCAGTCTTGCCATCTTTTCTACATTACGAGTTATTTCAGGGTGTAACTCGAATGTTTTTATTTTCTTGTCTTTTGATTTCAATGTGAACCCTCCTATCTTCCAATTCAATGAAATGAAATCAATATTACATTGTCAATGGATGTCTTCCTTTTCCTTTATTCTAATTTTGCTATTTTTCTTATCATTTTCTTTTAAGTTCTAATAATGCGGACATAAATAACATGACATGCTTGCGCACTTCATGCCCAGATCCTAAAACGATGTCTAACTGTGAAATAATGAATCAAGAACTGGAATATGACAAAGATGAGGCTTTTAGGGAAATAAATTAAGAACTGGAACAATTTGAGAATAAGCCTATGCGGAACTTAAATGAAACCGAGCTAGTTAATTAAGGTAGTCCAGAAGAGGTCCGGGAAACCATGATAAGCATTCACGCTGATGAAAGAACTAGAGATGCATTGATCCAAATTTTGTTTGAATTCAAAGACGTGTTTGCATGGTCCTATGATGATATTCCAGGACTGAGTGTTGATTTGGTAGTGCATAAATGGCCAATTTATCCCGGTTATCCACATGTCCAACAAAATAGAGAAAGTTTGAGACGAACATAGTGATAAGATCAAAGAAGAAATTAGCAAACAGTTGAAAGCTGGTGTGATCCGAGTAGTCGGATACACCACATGGTTGGCTAATGTTGTCCAGTGGCGAAGAAAGACGGGAAAACCCGAGTGTATGTTGATTACCGGGATTTGAACAAGGCAAGCCCCAAGGACAACTTTCCATTGCCAAACATCCACATTCTTGTGGACAACTATGCCAAACATGAGATACAGTCTTTCGTGGGTTTATATGGTGGGTATCACCAGGTTCTGATGGATGAAGAAGACGCAAAAAAGACGGCTTTCACCACACCTTGGGGCACTTACTGTTATAGGGTCATGCCATTTGGTTTAAAGAATACCGGGGCAACTTACATGAGAGCTATGACTGCCATCTTGCATGACATGATGCACCAGGAAATTGAGGTGTATGTGGATGATGTGATCATTAATTCCAAAACGCAGGAAGATCATGTGCAAATTTAAGAAAGTTCTTTGAGCGTCTGCGCAAGTATGACTTGAAATTGAATCCAGCTAAATGTGCGTTCATAGTTCCATCTGGGAAACTTCTAGAGTTTATAGTCAGTCGGAGGGGTATCGATTTAGATCCAACAAAGATAAAGTCTATTCGGGATTTGCCACCTCCAAGAACCAAGAAAGAGGTCATGAGTCTGCTAGGAAGATTGAATTACATCAGCAGGTTCATTGCTTAGCTGACTACCACGTGTGAGCCCATATTTAAGCTGTTGAAGAAAGATGCGGCAATCAGATGGATGGATGAGTGTCAAGAAGCTTTCAACAAAATCAAAGAATATCTGTTGAATTCGCCAGTATTGGTTCCACCCGAGCCAGGGAGACCTTTGTTCTTGTACCTTACAGTCCTGTAAAATTCTTCCGGCTGTGTCCTGGGGCAACATGATGTGATCGAGAAGAGAGAGCAAGCCATATACTATCTGAGCAAGAAGTTCACCAGTTATGAAGCCAAGTACACTTTGTTGGAAAGAACTTGTTGCACCCTAACTTGGGTAGCCCAGAAGCTAAGACATTATCTGTTGGCCTACACCACATATCTCATAACCAGAATGAGTCCTCTGAAGTACATATTCCAAAAGCCAATGCCCACGGGAAGGTTAGCCAAATGGCAAATCCTGCTCACTGAGTTTGACATTGTCTATGTCACCCGCACGGCGATGAAAGCTCAAGCCTTGGCAGATCACCTAGCTCAGAACCCGGTTGATGATGAATACCAACCCCTGAGTACTTATACCAACCCCTGAGTACTTACTTTCCGCACGAGGAAGTAAATTCAGTTGAAGTAATTCCAGAAGACACCAATGCTTGGAAAATGTTCTTTGATGGAACTGTAAATGCAAAAGGTGTCGGGATTAGGGTAATTTTGATTTCACCCACTGGTCATCACTATCCAGCCACAGCACGGCTTTGGTTCTTCTGTACAAACAACACTGTTAATTTGAAGCCTGCATTATGGGTATGAATATGGCAGTTGACATGGATGTGGAAGAATGGTTAATCATGGGAGATTCTGACTTGATTATCCGGCGAGCTCAAGGTGAATGGGAAACTTGAGACATCAAGCTTATCCCATACAGGCAACATATGGAAGATCTTAGCAAACGGTTCAAGTCCGTCGAGTTCAGGTATATTCCTCGATTCCAGAATGAGTTAGCTGAAGCACTAGCTACTTTTGACTCCATGCGGCCGTATCCGACAACGTCCATATTGACCCGCTGGAAATCCAAATTCGAGAAAGGCATGTTTATTGTAATGCAATTGAAATAGAACCAGATGTTCAGCCATGGTACCATGACATCAAAAGGTTTTTGAAAACAAAGGAATATCCCGAGCAGGCCAGTGGAGATCAAAAGAGAACCATTAGAAGGCTTGTCAGCAGTTTCTTCTTGAGCGGAGAAGTCTTGTACAAAAGAACTCCAAATTTGAATCTTTTGAGGTGCGTAGATGCCCAAGAAGCTGAAAAGATCATGAATGAAGTGCATTCGAGAGTACATGGGCCCACATGAATGGATATGTCCTCGCAAAGAAAATCCTTCGGGCAGGTTATTACTGGATGACCATGGAAAAGGATTGCTTCAGTTTTGTCCGCAAGTGCCATCAGTGTCAGATACACGGTGACCTGATTCATGCACCGCCTTCAGAGTTGCATCTTATGTCAGTACCTTGGCCGTTCGTTGCTTAAGGTATGGATGTCATTGGGCCAATCAAGCCAAAAGCTTCAAATGGGCACAGATTCATCTTGGTTGCCATTGATTATTTCACGAAGTGGGTTGAAGCAGTAACATTCAAAGCCGTCTATAAGAAAGCAGTGGTGGACTTTGTGCATTCCAACATTATTGTCATTTTGGTATTCCTAAAACTATCATTACAGACAATGCTACAAATCTGAACAGCCACTTGATGAGGGAGGTATGCAAGCAATTTAAGATTACACATCGTAACTCTACCCCTTATCGGCCCAAAGCTAATGGCGTTGTTGAAGTTGCAAACAAGAATATCAAGAATTTCCTTAGGAAAATGATTCAAAGTTCTAGAAAATGGCATGAAAAGCAGCCTTTTGCATTAATGGGATATCGCATGACTGTGCGCACATCAGTTGGAGCCACGCCCTATTTATCGATTACGACACTAAAAGGAGCGCTGTATTTGGGAGACATCGAAGGAAATGATCCCGAAATAGCTGTCAATGCAGATGCGGTCAAAAGGTATTATGTTTGACCCATGTACGCGATTTTATTGCTCTCTGATTTGGGATGACGAAGGCTTTCATTCCCGCTACCCAAACACTACCAACCTTGCAAACCCTTTGAGCCGGTTCCCTTTTTCTTTGATTACCCTCTTTGGAACCAGGAAGTTGTTATGAAAAGTTTAAAAAAACGCAAAACAAAAGAAAAGAGAAAAACAAAAGAAATCAAAAACAAAAGTTCCTTGAACTACGTTCCACTTGATTCTGAAAGGATACGTCGGCAGCCTCTCTCTGGGGTTCAGTCACACCAAAATAAAAAACCAAATTTCCCCAAAGTTGAAACCGGGGCAGAAGCTGCAATGGTTCGACGATGGGTTCACCCAAAAGGTTCCAAAGTTGTAATTCAATCCAAATTCTTTTTACCCAATTCCTTTTCAAGTCCTTTCGATCAATCAGCGAGAATGTTCAAGAATTGGAGGATATAATCGCTTAGATATGATACAATCAAACTGAGAGAAACAAAATGAGAGAGTCTTATTGGTGAAAACCCTCACGGGCACCGTAAGGCGATGTTAAGCAGAGAAATTGAAATGAGAGAGTCTTGTTAGTTAAAACTCGCAAAGAGCACTACAAGGCGACGGTGAGAAAAGAAATGAGAGAAGTCAGCTGGTGAAAACCCACAAAGGGCGCCACTGATCGAAGAAGTGATCCTCACAGCCATTGGCATCAACAGAGTCCTGGCAAGGTTTCTCAATTTTGAAGGCATAAGTTGTGATGAATTTCTGAGAGTTGGACGGTTCACACAGATCAGACATCTAGTCCAAAAGGCATGTTATGTTCATTGAAGTCCGCATGTACTCCAGATAAGTCCTTCTTTATTTTCTCCGAAAGGGATACCTCTCGTTGAAATTCATTTGTCCATTCCATTTCTTGTTTTCTTTGAATCCCTTTCTATCTAGTTCTGTTCCAAAACTAAGACAAAGAAAGGATGGCAAGATTGGTTTACAGGGCTTTTGTTTGACACGAGCCAATATTCAAGGAGGCACCCAGCCTCGGGAGGTGCATCGAGTAGACTTCGACTGGCCATGATGGTTGATGCTTTGAAATCAAAAACTCTTGAAAAGAAAGGAAATCAAAGTCAAATGCCCACAAAGGCAAAATAAAATTGAAAATGGTTGAGTCCCACGTGATTAACCATCATGGTAAAGTTCTGGAAAAGCCAAGTTTCTCTAGGGCAAAAATGAAATCGGGCCTCAGGGAACAAGAAATTGTAGTTGAGATCTTCATCAAAGAAGTCGGCCCGAGATCAAGTGACTGAAATGCTCAAGGCCACAAAATCAACCACTGTTTCAAACTGACAAATTATTCTTTGTTTAAAAAAAAAAAGGAAACAAGTGTAATTCAAAACAACCTTGCAAGAAGCAGGTGCAACAAAATAAAACTGCGTAGAGATTAAAATAGCTTTGCGGCAATAATCAATCCAAAAGGGAAGTCTCCTCCAAATTCTTTCCTGCATTTTTACTAATTTTCTTAAATTAAAGAAATGCTGGAAAAAATGAAATGAAAAGAAAGAAAAGAAGAAAAAGTTCAAAATCATGGTAGCATAGGGTCTCTAATCCCTAGCTGCGTTATTCCAACATAGGGTCTCCACTCCCTAGTTGATGCCAACATAGGGTCACCACTCCCTAGTTGATGATTTTCCAATATAGGATCTCCAATCCCTAGTTGATTTTATTTTAGACATAGGGTCGGCACTCCCTAGTCGCTTTTCCAACATAGGGTCTCCATTCCCTAGTTGATGCCAACATAGGGTCCCCACTCCCTAGTTGATGCCGACATAACTTGATGCCAACATAGGGTCACCACTCCCTAGTTGATGCCAACATAGGGTCTCTACTCCCTAGTTGATGCCAACATAACTTGATGCCAACATAGGGTCACCACTCCCTAGTTGATGCCAGCATAGGGTCTCCACTCCTTAGTTGATGATTTTCCAACATAGGGTCTCCAATCCCTAGTTGATTTTATTTTAAACATAGGGTCTCCACTCCCTGGTCGCTTTTCGAACATAACTTGATGCCAGCATAGGGTCACCACTCCTTAGTTGATGCCAACATAGGGTCACCACTCCCTAGCTGATGCCAACATAACTTGATGCCAACATAGGGTCACCACTGCCTAGTTGATGCCAGCATAGGGTCTCCACTACCTAGTTGATGATTTTCAAACATAGGGTCTCCAATCTCAGTTGATTTTATTTTAGACATAGGGTCTCCATTCCCTAGTTGATGCCAACATAAGGTCTTATCATGACCCAAATCCCCGCTCTGGTCGTGATGGCGCCTCTCGTGAAGACAAGGCCAGCCTACTAACACATATCGCCATTTTCAAAAAAAATAGTTAAACATGAATAAGCAGTCTAAATATGATTTAATAATATTAATTAGCGGAAGTACAACCCAACACAGCCCTAATCGGGTGTAACAAGTCACGAGCATCTATATGAGTGTAAATACAACTACAAGGTCTAAAAATACACTGAACAGGAATAATGAACAACAGAGAGAGAAGCGGTGCTTCGAACGCTGGCAGTCACCTCGCTAAACTCCTATAGCTCTGCCTCCAATCAGCCAAAACCCGCTACCGGGTGAATAAATACCTGCATCTGCACACGAGGTGCAGGGAGTAAAGTGAGTACTCCAACTCAGTGAGTAATAAAGGTAAATAATAACTGAGAAGTAAGAAAGCATGTAAAACAAACCGTCATGCTGTATAGAGCAGTGTAAAACCCTTTTTAAAAACTCCGATCCGAGCTCATATACAAATAAGTCAACTCTTGGTCAAATCTTTCAAATTTAAAGCTTTCAACTGAGACTGTTCTTTCAAATTCTTACCGATTTCCGTGAAAACCAAAACCAACGATCTACATCAGTCATAACACATTACACGGGGCAAGTCATGCCCGAGAATTGGCGATCAAAGCGCAAAAGTTCAAAATGACCGGTCAGTTCGTTACATCCTCCCCCACTTAAACACACGTTCGTCCTCGAACGTACTTAGAGTTGTTCCAAAAGCCAACCAATCGCTGAATAACCTTGGCAAGCATATACCCGGGGGTGATCCCATGTCACCCTATCTCATATAGGTCAGATAACACATTTTAGCTGAAATCACACAATCCAGTCCAGCCCATAAATCATAGAACGACATTTTCACTTCTGAAACCATCAATACGATTAAAACCTCACACCTATACTCTGAATAGGCCCGAACCAGCTGTAATAACCCCTGCCTGCAACCTCAAGTGCAATTATTTGATATACCACGTAACTCAAACACTCGAAACGATAACTTTTATTCACAGCAGCTGCACATAACAACCGAATATCGATAGGAAACCTCTTATCAACTAAAGTTTCATTCCAACACTTTTACATATGTTGCAACTTATAACTAAAGTACGCAGTAAGCCATCACCATTTCTCAGATCAGTCATTCATGAAGCCACTTCCCTTTGGCTAATACCACAGCAGATTTCCGAGCCGAACCTTGATATTATCCTTCCAACAAGCTGAAATCGAATCCTTTCGTCATTAATGATCCCAACGATCACCTCGAATCCAACACACCACTCTGGTGACATGACACCTTAATACAGGCCTAAGCCACAACTTGCATAATACGTGCACCAATAAGAAACGGTCTGAACATACTCAAATCATGAAAATGACCCAAACGAAACAGCTGTACCTCAAGCTCATCAGTACCATCACAACACAAGGCTGAGAACCCATCTCACATCATAGGAATAGAACACATGAATCTACCCCAAAAGGTCATATCTCCACGTAGCCTCGCTACAATGCGCGGTCCTATCCAAACACTGCTCCACATGAAACACCTCAAGTCACTATGCTCAAAATCGACAGCCACACAAAATTTGATGTCTGGAACCAAAGCAAATCATTAAAACCACGGTGAAACAAATAACATACGCCACGCAACCCGATAGGTCATAACCGATACTCCATTCACCGAGCAACACCCAATTACTCTTCCCGCTCGACTTCCACTATGAATTCCCGATAGAACCGCACCACATGTGCCCATAACCAACAAATCATAACGTCTCACAACACAGAAAAGCAACTCATAGATCTCCCCGGATCACTAATAAGCTCAATGAAGATCAAATCAACCTATCCCTCAACAATACAATTCGGGGCCAACCAAGCCGACTCAAGCTAGAACACGCATCCACATTGGCCTGCCAACGAACTCATCATCAAGGAAGCCTAAAGCTGCTCCTTCCACTACTACAACTCCTACCGGAGCCATACGATACGGTGCCCGGCACCAAATTAATACCGAAATCCACAACCTCGCCCGTCGACATGCCCGGCCACAAGAAACGCATCCGAAAAGTCCTTCAACACCGGAACTGAATCAATGGTAGAAACCTCTGCACTGACATCCATCCCGAAGGCCCAATTAAGAAAAGCAATCCTTCCCAGCCGTCCGCTGGGTCTTTGGAATATAAACCACTCTGCTAGAACATAATCTGACGCACCCCACCACTCAACCCGTGGCGTTTCCGGCATAGCCCATAGCGCAATAGCCCAGAATAATCCAACACAGAGATAACCAGTCTACACCCCAATATCATATACAAAATATAACATACCAAGCAAAGAAAGATCCGCTCGGGCCTCCAAATCCTGGTAGTGGCTAAACAGTGTCGATACACACGATCTACAACCACATCATAGTCTGTATGAGAACTTTCGTCTCCACATCCACACGGCACATGACTCCCCATATCAGATCTCAATTTCGCCGTGCGAACACATGCACACCTTAATACCCAATCATTCCACGATAGATACCCTAAAATTTCCCTGTGCCACCAAGCAAACCCGAATACCACCGGTCGATCAAACAAGAAAATGCCGCAATACTATCGAAGTATCATCAGTTTAATCACATTACCCTTTTTCTGAACATATACTATCATCAAATCACTCCCAATTAGAAATATCATTCCCTTAACTATCTGAGGCTACCCGCTGCTCAAGAGTTTGATGAACTCCCTTTCAAAACTGAGTTGTAACCTAACACACGCAAGTCTCGGTCCTCCACAACATACCGCATATAACATACCATCCGAGGATAACATGACAACTTTATCTCCCTTCCGAGCCACAGACACCTACGCACTCAACTAGTCAAGAACTTTTCCATTGGTCCCATCTAGAAGAAAAATCACTACACATCCCATGCTCCGCATGCCCGTAGAAAATATACTTCTCCAAACCACGGTAAAACCCAACAAGAACTCTCTCCCAATTTCATTTTCACAAACTAAACTGCCAGGACTGAATCCTTCTGACTAGACCAAGCTAGGCAAGTTGTCAAAACCCAAGAGCTTTGCTGCAAAATACCTGTAAGAACTCATTACCTCGAACACACACAAAGAATTAATCATATCCATACCATGCCGATTCGGTCTACTATCAAACTATTCCAACTATGCAAATTTCCTCCTGATTCTTTTTCAACCTGATATTCTCTCTTGTTGTAGCACCACAATTCCTCAACCCGGCTCACCATACGAGACCCAAGCATAAAACCACATTGTCTGAGACCCATAAGCCGCTAAATACTCTCTCAAATATTCCCAGAAACACCACATTCCAGAATACTTTACTCTGAAGAACTTCCCGCGAACCTAAATCCGTTACTTTTACCTTCCTGATACTGGTACATAGAATCCCATAATTAACATAGAAATTCCACAAATCTGGACCTCTTCCAATGAAAATACAGTTTCTAACCACACACGCAACTTTAAAATACCCGATTGTTCTCTGTAGAATCTTGAACATATTAGAGCTATCCTCGCAAGTCATTCACCCTTATTCAAACTGCAATTTACCTGACCTAACGAATAGAAACACCCGTGCCTCATTGGCACTCCGATACTGCAGAAAGAAATCCTTATCCCAATACAACCAAGCAACTTCCTGCTCTATGCACCGAGCATTCTTTACCAACAACAACTCTAGACATTTCGTGATTCTCATACCCTATGAAGCATAATATAACCTTTGTCAAAATTTTCCTTTACTCTAGCCATAGCTAATTCACTCGCGCCCCAAACTGGAACCAACATAGCACCTAACTATGCAATCAACTGCTCACAGCAGACTCCCCCACTTGGCTCGAAGCCATAGATCAAGATACACTCAATAACTCATAACACTTTTACTCTATTGATGCCACAATACCATAGTGAGATTAAACTCAAATCATTTATAAGTTTGTGAAAACACAGATCATCTAGTACTGTAAATCTTCTACAGTTCTCGCATTCATCCCCGCAACAGTTAAGCCCACTCTCTTAAGCGACCCAAAATTTCAAATTTCAACACGTACTTTTCAATTACACATGAGATCTTCTAACATACACATAGGGATCACACCACTTCAAAACGCTCCACAGGAGATAACCCACCTTCTTCGCCTCAATATAACCTTTCTGTATACCTTCCACCGTCATAAATTGTCCGCAGTCACTTAGTCTTCCTAAGTCTGAACTCATACCGCAACATGGATTTTACTTCACTCACAACCAGAAAACATGAAAATATCCTTCATACGCTCATAACTCGGGGCTATACCTCGAATAACTATGGAATTCAAATACCTAATAGTTCTATTATCATCCAGCAGACCTTCGTCGTCACTTCCAAGTCATGTAAATACATCTCGCAGTACTAACATACTCGTCACATGGCTATCCAGCCGTCACTTCCACTAATAGGGACGACACCGAACATATAAGTTCAAAACACTTACTCACACAATCAGCACCTCGGTGCTCAAGCCATAGGCAAATGTCCGGCCTCAAGTCCTTCAGACTGGCCCAACATCAACTCACAGAAATAACATCTCGCCCCTCGATCGGGAATCACAAGCCATCAAGTCACATCTGATACTGAGCGTTCATACGCGCATGCGAACGCGTGAAAGGAATTTCAAGAGTTACTTTCCAAGCTGAATCAAGGACGCACGATAAGAATTCAAGAATGCGAAGTTTTCCTAAAGGTTCTGCAGCCTCTCAAGGATAAATACAGACGTCTCCGTACCGATCCGCGAGACTCTACTAAACCTACTCATGACTCGTGAGACCTATGTAACCTAGGCTCTGATACCAACTTGTCACGACCCAAATCCCCGCTCTGGTCGTGATGGCGCCTCTCGTGAAGACAAGGCCAGCCTACTAACCCATATCGCCTTTTTCAAAAAAAAATAGTTAAACATGAATAAGCAGTCTAAATATGATTTAATAATATTAATTAGCGGAAGTACAACCCAACACAGCCCTAATCGGGGTGTCACAAGTCACGAGCATCTATAAGAGTGTAAATACAACTACAAGGTCTAAAAATACACTGAACAGGAATAATGAACAACAGAGAGAGAAGCGGTGCTGCGAACGTTGGCAGTCACCTCGCTAAACTCCTATAGCTCTGCCCAATCGGCCAAAACCCGCCACCGGGTGAATAAATACTTACATCTGCACATGAGGTGCAGGGAGTAAAGTGAGTACTCCAACTCAGTGAGTAATAAAGGTAAATAATAACTGAGCAGTAAGAAATCACGTAAAACAAACCGTCATGCTGTATAGAGCAGTGTAAAACCCTTTTTAGAAAACAGTGAGGCTGTGAAATCCTTAGAAAACATCTTGGCTCAGTTTAAACCTCTTTTGGAAATAATTTTTTCAGCGGTTACGCAATTGAATGCAAACAATAGAGCAGATAAGCACAGAAATTCGCCCCTCGGGCACAACACTCAATTTTCAGATAATGCCAGGCAATCAGGTAGGTATTACATGAAATAGCACAGACAACAGATAATGGCAGACAAATGAAATAAAGTAAACACATAGAACAGTACCAGTACCGCTGCGGCGTGCAGCCCGATCCATTTATCATCGACGGCGCTCACTAGGGGTGTGCAGACTCCGGGAGGGGCCCCTTACGGCCCAAGCGCAATATCAAGCCATCTCGTGGCATCAAATCTAGGCCCTCTGCCTCATATCAAATCAGTATCTCACTGCTGCGGTGCGCAGCCCGATCCAAAAGTATCCTCACAATACAGGCCATTGGCCTTACTCAGTCAAAAATCACATAAGCCACTAGGGCAACAGTAAAACATGATGCTCAGCCCAAATATTATTGGAAATATCATTTCAAGTGTTAAAGCAAAATAACTTGGCTGAGTCTTAAAAACAGTGGAAAATACATGACTGAGTTCAAGTATAAAATCAAAACAGTGAGGAAATATCAACAACAATCCCCGAAGGGTTCAAATAGCTGGCACGAAGCCCAAATATGGCAATCAGCCCAAATTACGGTGATAACAAGTAAATTTCAGTCAAATACACAGTAAATTCTTTAATCGGGACGGACCAAGTCACAATCCCCAATGGTGCTCTACCCCATGCTCGCTATCCGGCGTGCAAGTCACCTCAATACAGCACTACGATGTGCAATTCTGGGATTTCAAACCCTCAGGATATCATTTAGAATCATTACTCACCTCAAACCGGCCAAAGCTCTAGCTCGCTATGCCCTTGCCTCTCAAATCGGCCTCCTCACGCGACGAATCTGACCAAAATCAGAACGAATACGTCACAATATGCTATGGGAACAAAGCCCAAGCGAAAACAATCGAAAAATATCAAAAATCCCGAAATTAGCAAAACCCGAGCCCCGGGCCCACTTCTCGAAACTCAGAAATTTTTAAATCAACGGGTTCCTTATTGTTGGCCCAAGTAAAGGTTTGTTTTGAAGACTGACAAAGGAACTCAGACATGAACCAGGTCCATCCAGTGGTCCATCCCTCAGGTTCACAAAAACGGGCAGATTCAAGCATGTGGGATGCACGTGAAGGAGATAAGCTTAACTTGGTGTATTTAATATCTCCTGATCGAAAAGGTTGCATAATTGATAAGGAGAAGGAGTCCTTAATCAAAGAGAACACTATTCAAGATAGGGAAGGAGTTAGATGTTGAAATAAACTAGAACTCTTCCACCAAGGAAGAGTTGCATCAGAACTCTAGTTATTTCTTTATCTACTAACTCTATAAATTGCAGGATGTTCTCACATTAAAAGGGGTTGCACAAAAACGCAGAAGTTAAATGTGAATTGGGAGCAAAATAGCAAGGCTTTTTGCAAGCAGTTCATGTGTGATTCAAGTGTGCAAACCAGAAGCTACATGAACCAGATTGAAGAACCAGCTCCATAAAGAGTTTTATGTGTCTTTCTTTATTTCTAGTTCAATTGCAGTCGGTGTTTCATATTGTACCTTTCATCTTTATCTAGCCGC
>NW_017673266.1:0-3418 GCF_001879085.1 Nicotiana attenuata
GGTAAGATACGTCTCGAGCACCAACTGTCCTACTTCGAACTTCCGCGGACGCACTTTCTTGTTATATGCTCTTGCCATTCTTCGTTGGTACAATTGACCGTGACACACTGCTGCCAGTCGCTTCTCATCAATCAAACTTAGTTGTTCTAGGCGGGCTTTAACCCATTCATCATCATCAATCTCTGCCTCTACGATGATTCGGAGGGACGGGATTTCAACCTCTGCGGGTATTACTGCTTCGGTTCCATACACCAATGAGTAGGGAGTCGCTCCTACTGAAGTGCGGACAGTAATGCGATAGCCTAGCAAGGCAAAAGGTAGCTTTTCATGCCATTGCCTTGACCCTTCTACCATTTTCCGAAGTATTTTCTTGATATTCTTGTTAGCTGCCTCGACTGCCCCATTTGCCTTAGGACGATATGGAGTGGAATTGCGGTGCATGATCTTAAACTGTTGACATGTCTCGGCCATCAAATGACTATTAAGATTGGCACCATTATCTGTGATGATTACCTTCGGGATCCCAAACCGGCATATGATATTTGAATGTACGAAATCGACAACTGCCTTCTTAGTCATGGATTTGAAGGTTTTTGCCTCCACCCATTTAGTGAAATAATCAATCGCTACCAAAATGAATTTATGCCCATTTGAGGCTGCTAGCTCAATCGGACCAATAACATCCATTCCCCAGGCAACAAACGGCCATGGTGCTGACATTATATGCAATTCAGATGGTGGAGAATGAATCAAATCTCCGTGTATCTGACACTGATGACATTTGCGCACGAAACTGATGCAATCCCGCTCCATAGTAAGCCAATAATAACCTGCTCGTAGGATCTTTTTTGCCAATATATATCCGCTCATATGAGGTCCACAAACTCCCGCATGTACCTCAGCCATGATAACTGTAGCCTGTCTGGCATCTATGCATCTCAATAAACCAAGATCTGGAGTTCTCTTGTACAATACTCCTCCACTGAAGAAAAATCCGCTTGACAAGCGTCGAATTGCTCTCTTTTGATCCCCTGTAGCTTGTGTCGGGTATACTCCCATCCGGAGGTATTCTTTTATATCATGGAACCATGGCTCACCGTCAAACTCTTCCTCTACCACATTACAATAGGCATGCTGATCTCGAACCTGAATCTGTAACGGATCCACGTAAGCCTTGTCCGGGTGATGCAATATCGACGCCAAAGTGGCCAAAGCGTCGGCAACCTCATTGTGCATCCTTGGAATGTGTTTGAAATCTATTGATTGAAACCGTTGACGAAGTTCATGCAAACACTGCCGGTATGGTATGAGCTTCAAATCTCGTGTCTCCCACTCTCCCTGAATCTGGTGTACAAGAAGGTCCGAGTCACCCATGACCAAGATTTCCTGGACACCCATGTCTATAGCCAACCTCAATCCCAAGATACATGCTTCGTACTCAGCCATGTTGTTGGTGCAATAGAAACGAAGTTGAGCAGTGACGGGGTAGTGTTGCCCTGTCTCAGAAATCAGTACTGCTCCTATTCCGACACTCTTGGCATTAGCAGCTCCGTCAAAGAAAAGTTTCCATCCAGGCTTCTCGACCTGTCCTAATTCTTCAACATGCATTATCTCCTCGTCCGGGAAGTATGTATTCAAAGGCTCATATTCATCATCAACGGGATTCTCAGCTAGATGATCAGCCAACGCCTGTGCTTTCATTGCATTCCGAGTCACGTAGACAATATCAAATTCCGTAAGCAGGATTTGCCATTTCGCTAGCCTCCCTGTGGGCATGGGCTTTTGAAAAATATACTTCAAAGGGTCCAATCGAGAGATGAGATAGGTAGTATATGCTGACAAGTAATGTTTTAACTTTTGCGCTAACCAGGTTAAAGCACAACACGTCCTCTCGAGTTGAGTATATTTTACCTCATATGATGTGAACTTCTTGCTGAGGTAGTAAATCGCCTGCTCTTTCCTTCCTGTGATGTCATGCTGCCCCAGTACACAACCAAAAGAATTGTCCAACATAGTCAGGTAAAGGATCAAGGGCCTTCCTGGCTCTGGCGGGACCAACACAGGTGGACTAGCCAAATACTTCTTATTCTTGTCAAATGCTGCTTGACATTCGTCTGTCCATCTGACCGCAGCATCTTTCTTTAGCAGCTTGAAAATGGGCTCACAAGTAGTTGTAAGCTGGGCAATGAACCTGCTGATGTAATTCAACCTGCCAAGCAAACTCATCACATCCTTCTTGTTCCTTGGTGGCGGTAGCTCCTGGATGGCTTTAATCTTAGACGGGTCTAATTCAATACCGCGCCGACTCACCACAAATCCCAACAACTTCCCCGACGGGACTCCAAACGCACACTTTGCTGGATTAAGCTTGAGGTTGTACCTGCGGAGTCTCTGGAAGAATTTCCTCAAATCCCGAACATGGTCACATTGTTTCCTCGACTTTATGATCACGTCGTCCACATAGACCTCAATTTCCTGATGTATCATGTCATGGAACATGGTAGTCATTGCCCTCATATACGTTGCCCCTGCGTTCTTCAACCCAAATGGCATGACCCTGTAACAATATGTTCCCCACGGCGTGATGAAGGCCGTCTTTTCCGCATCCTCCTCATCTATCAAAATCTGGTGATAGCCCGCATAACAATCCACGAAGGAACCAATCTCATGTTTGGCACAATTGTCAATCAATATATGGATGTTTGGGAGTGGGAAGTTGTCCTTCGGGCTCGCCTTATTGAGATCACGATAATCAACACATACTCTGGTCTGCCCATCTTTCTTTGGCACCGGCACCACATTAGCTAACCAGGTAGGATACCGAGTAACCCGTATGACCTTCGCCTCAAATTGCTTAGTAACCTCTTCCTTAATTTTCACACTGATATCTGTTTTGAATTTCCTCAACTTCTGCTTGACAGGGGGCATTCCGAATAAATGGGCAATCTGTGGACCAACAGATCGGTACTTAAACACGGCATGTCATCATATGACCATGCGAAAACATCTTTGTACTCAAACAACAATTTAATTATCTCCTCCCTGAGCGGGGCTTCCAAATGGACACTTATTTTTGTTTCTCGAACATTTTCCTGATCCCCTAGATTGATTGCCTCTGTGTCATTCAAGTTAGGTTTGGGTTTTTGCTCAAATTGATATAACTCTTTACTGATTTCTTCCAAAGCTTCCTCGTCATCGTATTCACCCTCGCCATCACACTCGATTTCTTGTATTACTATTTCATATGGAATCTCAAGACTAGGCCGGAAACTCCTCATGCATGACACATCATTGAAACCAGCATAAAAGGGACTGTACAAGAGAGAAAAGAAAACAAAATAAAGGCTATCAGGAGTGAAGATAGAAGGAAATTGCATTTCATTAAAATTGTAAAATAACAAAGTTTAACTCATCCCAA
>NW_017673266.1:11778-15688 GCF_001879085.1 Nicotiana attenuata
CGTAGCTCAAAAACTGAGGACGATGACACAGATGCTCGATCATCCACATTTGTAACAATAGACTGCACCCCTCGAAGAAAGCTTCCCCGGCCTTGCAGGCTGTAAGAGCACGGAAGATGTCGGCCAATATCATAGGTGCAAGTGTACTTTTGGCTTGAGTAATTAACGTGCTGAGGACCCCAGCTATTTTTATGTCAATGTTCCCATACTTCCTTGGAAATACTAAAAGCCCCAGGAAAGCTACCATAAAGGCGAAACGTCGATGCTCCTCCCACTTCTGGCGGTTTCCTTTGCTACATATCTTGCTTTCTGGGTTGTTGAACCCCCCGATATGGCCATATCGATGATATATGAAGCTCAGAGAACAAAAGCCATTTGCCAGATCGGTGTTATAGACGGTTCTGACTATCTTCAAAGAGTCTAGAAATCTGTGCACGGCTACAACTCTGGGGGCAACCAAGTATTTGTGCCTCAACGGAACCTCATCCTTTCCAATGTAGCCAGCTATTTCCTCTAATGTCGGGGTAAGCTCAAAGTCCGAAAAATGGAACACATTATGTGTTGGGTCCCAACATGTAACCAGTGCTCTAATAATATCTCCCCGAGGCACAATATCGAGCAAACCGGTAAGCCCTTTCAAATGTTTCTTGACTGCATCTTGCCCTTCTCCGCCTAAATCGTTCCACCACAGACGTAACTCCAAAAGGACTTTATGCATGATTGAAAATAATTCATTTTGAGTCGTGCTCATCCTGCACATTTATTAAGGTGATTTTAATCACTCATTTTGACCTAAAAGAGAAAAATGGCACAATCCCTGTTCAAATTGCCAATTTAAACAAACAGCCGGTATTGCGGATACGGCCTTTCAGCACTTCATAAAGAAGATTTTAAGGCTGTGCCTGCCAACCGTTAAATTGACTCAGGGTGGCTGTTCTTGCAAAACAGCCTTCCGGCGCCCTTTTGGGGACATTCGGCTTAGTTTAAACAAGAACGGAGGCACCCGACTTATTCATGACGAAATTTAAAAATTTGGCATTTTTGGCTATTTTTGAAAAGGGGAGGTTGGACCCGATGAGGGTTGCCTACGTATCTCACATCCGGTGAGAATCAAACCAGCGTAGTTCGGGCAAATAAAACTAACTATTTTTGAAAACAAGACTTTTTGTTTTGTTGACGAATACACTATTTCTGAAAGCAAGATTCATTTTTATATTTTCTTTTTCAGTGGTATATAAAATAAACTAATGTGAAAATAAAACCCTTTTTGTTTTTCCATTGGCAAACTAAAAGAACTTTTCTTCTTTTTGTCATTTTCAAAAAAAATTCGGCAGCATTTCGGCACTATTTGGACATTGGTTTTTTCTAATATAGGAACTTAACTCTCTACACTGCTATTTTCTCTTTTGGTTTTTCCACTTTTCCCAAATATTCAAAGCCGGTCAGCATGAGGTCCCAAACAGATAAATGCACAAATAGGATGCCGCAGGATGGTCCATTATTCCGGGTACACCTGTCCTAGACGGACCCAACCCCTGTGTTGAGTCCCCTAAGTCAAAATGCACGTGATGCAGATAAACGTCCTACTAGGGATCCGGCATGAAGTCAAGTTCTTCTAGGTTCAAACCTGGGTATGTGTTCTAGACTGTGTACCCGAGCGGACAACTCGAGTCGAGGAGGGGGCTACGTACCGGGAACCAAAAGGCCATCCGGCTTAGTAACTTGTCCGGCCTCTTTCTTATTTCAGGGTATTGACACTAACAGAATAGGGAGTCTCAACCAGTAAGCACATCCCCGGAGGTGAGAAGAGAAGGGTTTCGGCACAGTTTATATACAGTTCAGATAATATCAAAGCGGTAAAAAGCAACATTCTGCACATTTAGCATGAAACATGTAGTAAAATCAGATAAAGCCAAATACAACAATATATCTAAGCTCGAATTCTGAACCCTGAACCAGAGATTCTGGGTTTGTATCCCCAGCAGAGTCGCCAGAGCTGTCACACCTCCCTTTTTTACGCTACACCTGTGAGGGTGTAAAGGAGTTTTTCCAATTAAAGGACAGTCGGAACGGGATTTATTATTAACGTTCAGAGTCGCCACTTGGGAGATTAATGGTGTCCCAAGTCACCGATTGAATCTCGATCCGAGGAAATTATGACTCTGTTAACAGTCCGCGAACCAGAACTCCGAGTAAGGAATTCTGTTAACCCGGGAGAAGGTATTAGGCATTCCCGGGTTCCGTGGTTCTAGCACGGTCGCTCAACTGTTGTATTTGCTTTTATCTGATTTTAAAACATATTCTAACCTATGTGCCTTTTATTTTAACCGCTTTTATTTTATGTCTTTTTAATAAGAATTGCAACGTCGTGAAAATGTATCTCGAACCACGTCACACCAGTGCACCCGTGGCTTTTGACGCATTTCGACTCTGTCGAGATTTAGATTTGGGTCACATAAATGTGCACCCGCGTTTAGGAAGGTAATATTATTAAAATACGCGCCTAAAGCAACTGTGCGTTTATTATATTTGGGGAAGACCATGAAATTTGCTAAATGGTCCGCCCGAGTTCTAAGCATTTTATATAGCATCTATTGGGTGCCCCGTGATTTTGCATTTTTATTGGCGAGGCTCATCTCACTTTATTATTTAAAAGGCAAACCTAGAGTAATCTATAATTTTCTATCATGTATTGTCTCTAAAAGCAAAGGAAAGGCCCTAATTAATTAATTATTTTGTTACTAAACCATCATTGAAAGAATTACATCTCAATATTAAATTAAAGTGCTTTGATAGTCAACACAAGAGCCCCAGCCGACTGGGCTTCACAACAGCCCAAAGACGGAGAATGGCTTAACCTTGCAAAAGGGGAAGAGCTGACCAACGTTGGGCTTTAAACAGATTCAGGCCCAGGACTGTCCAAACAGAGGTTGTTACGTTTGGGCTCCTGAATGAGCCCAGATCTTATACTGATGCTATTTGAATCTCAGCCTACTGGTTTTTAAACTTACAACAGCCTTAATTATTGGCAGGCCCAAGTTCAAAAGAATACAGGGCCCAACGTTTAAGTTTTCAACTTGAAACAAAGGCTGAGAATGCAACAATTCTAATCTACAGGCAATTAGCTACAATCCGTATTATTAACAATCCTAAAGTCAGATTGCAAGGAACTAATACAAAACAGTCCACATCTATATTCAAACCTTGAGCCCAAACGTATATCATTTAATTTTAGAACTAAACTACTGAAGCCACCACTGACAAACGATTACCAGACCTGGATTTTAACCAGGATAGGAACCTATATGGTGATTTTCAAGTTCAATTTCCATTTGTAAAATACAGCTTCATGAGAAACCAAATTATACTACACTAGGGCTACTATTTTAGAATGAACACACTGGAAGTCCAATTCTAACAGTCCAGTACAGTCCACAGTTTCATTAATACAACTGAAATATGGTTCAAATGAATCAGTCACACGAAAGTCTAAACTGAGCAATAACAGTAAAATTCAGGTGCAAGCATATATTCCTTTATCATTCATACTTCAAACTTGTAGTCTACAGGTGAAGGCAATCTTCAGCATCATTTGAGCGTAAGAAAATACCTGAAGAATGAATCAAACAGAAAAGGAAGAAGTCAGCAGCAGTAACAACTCCCAGCAGTAGTTCAGGAACGAGTTTAAAACCCAGCAGCAATCAACAAATGAGTATAACAGCCCAGAAAGTATTCAGCAGTTCAGGATAAGTTGGAAAACCAAGCAGAATCCACAGATCAACCCAAAATAGCACCAACTAGCCAGAAATGAACCCAGCACTAATACAACCAGTAAACAACCAACAATCAACTCGAACTAGGCAAATCTCATGCACATCTGACTCGAAAAACTTGTAAATACCAATGTCGA